>NC_091223.1:22700095-22775095 GCF_040958095.1 Procambarus clarkii | reverse complement strand
ACAGATAACGGAAGCACTACTCCCATAACACAGCTGTCCAAGGGAGAATTATCAGAGCCAGGTTTGCCCCAGCAACAAATGTTAAAATTAATAGCCAACTCTCCCTGTGGCCTCCCTCACGCATCTTGGACCTAGATTCAGGAAGCTCTGTGTATTTCTTCGTAAGTGGGTTTGCTACGAAGGTTCCTAAGTGCGCCCTAAGAAGATGCTTAGGTGCGATTCAATAAGGTATACTTAGGAAGAAATTTGTTGATTCACCTGCGTGCCGATAGAGGTCACTACTGTGTTTCGTTTGGCCAATCAGAGAGCAGCAACATTCTTCATATTGAAGATTTAGCGCTGGTTTATCGGAGCTCTACAGCCTCCTATTTACGTCGAATTTTCTTATAAAATTAGTATATTTCGAAGTAAAAGAATGTTTTTTCAACTTCTACAGCCAGCACCGACATTGTAGTAAACAAATATGTTACATTTGTTGTTTACCTACGTAATTCTAAGATATACTGTGTAGCTGTCCTTGTTGCTCGGAAGATGCGCTGACAATTATTGTATATATTTACTGAATTTACACAAGGGCCACTAACTATCTAGTGGCCTCGACGAGGACAGAAAGCCGGCGGCTTGTTAAAGGGCCCGCCAATTGTCTTAATGATATTTTTTAGCTGGAATTTGGCATTTACGGCTTCAGCGGGTAGGCGGTTCCATGAGTTTATAGCCCTCTTGGTGGAAAAAAAACATCTGTTTTCAGTCCTACTTGAGAGAACATACTCTCCAACACTATATCTGTGATTGTCCTGTTATCAGTGACTTCATACCAAATGGTATGAGGTATTTTGAGCACTGTAATTACTTCATACACTCAGGAATATTGGAAGATATTCTTGTGCTGCACCCAGATTTTGCCAGTGGAGGCTAATAGATCAGCATTAAGTATTTTGTTCTCTCCTAATTCCACGTATGACTGGCCATCCTGTGAGGTGAGGATGTTGGATGAGCTTGTAGCTGGTTTTTGATCTACACTGTGTGGTCCTTTATACAGAATAGGGAAGCAGCACATTGCTGTGTATACCTAAACATGTTTAAAAATACATTGTTTGAGAGGAGTCTTGTAGAAACTTGTAAGAGTAATTATAATATAATGTTTCCATGATTCAGTGCTTACCTCTTGTGAAAATTGCTTAGAGTTGTTTAGTCAGAGTTGATTTGTTTTTTGTATTGAGGCTGGTATTTTCTAAATTGATACCATGTACAGTATGTCTAACCATCCTGTGAGATGGGAGTATTAGATAAACTTATAGCTAGTTTTTTATCTACACTGTGTAATATTCCATATAGAATAGGGTAGCAGCACATTGCTGTGTATACCTAATCTTCTTAATAAAAAAAATCAGTAATAAAGATTTTAAATTATAGTTTGTATTATTACAAATTCAGTACTGTATTATCCTTATTAAATCATGTTGACCATGGATCATTAAGATCTCATGTTGATATGTAATAGTCATATTTCTTTTGAACTGCTAATCCATGCTAATCATTCATTAAATTGTGCATTATGTCTCAATTTTTCACTTCCTTGGATATACTGTACAGTACAAAAAGATAGGATAAAAATAAACCAGTAATATTTCTTTCATTATATTTTTCATTTAAATAACTGCATCAATATTTTTACAGCTGACAGAATTTGTTTTCCCATACAGGTGCATTATTTGTTATTTTTTTTTTTTTTTTTTTTTTTTTTTTTTTTTTTTTTTTTTTTTTTTAGATATATACAAGAGTTGTTACATTCTTGTACAGCCACTAGTACGCGTAGCGTTTCGGGCAGGTCCCTGGAATACGATCCCCGCCGCGAAGAATCGTTTTTTCATCCAAGTACACATTTTACTGTTGCGTTAAACAGAGGCTACAGTTAAGGAATTGCGCCCAGTAAATCCTCCCCGGCCAGGATACGAACCCATGACATAGCGCTCGCGGAACGCCAGGTGAGTGTCTTACCACTACACCACGGAGACTGGTTTATTGTTACACACAATGGTGCTACATAGCCTTCCCAGCTTGGTGCCTTCTTTTAATACTTACTGATTAAAAAATAAATAATAAATACATTTTATTCAGGAAAAGTACATACAGTTGATTTACAAACATAATGTTGGATTTATAGACAGAGCTAGTATATACAATACCTAAAGCCACTAATACTCATAGCATTTCGGGCAAGGTGTGGGGGAAAAAACACAGACTAAAACTTAATAGTAATCAGGATTAGGTATAAATTGTGTTGAAAGAAGGAATAAAAAATACAAAAAGGGGGGTTAGCATAGCATAACTCAGCAATTGCACATGTTGGTGAACAGCGTTGTTTAAAAAATAGCAAGACATGGGTTGACATTTAGGAGGTAAGTTAGGTTACATGGAGTTAATTAGGCAGTACTTGGTTTAACTCTTAAACTGGTTGAGAGAGGTACAGCCTTTGACATGATTCGGGAGGTCATTACACATTCTGGGTCCCTTGATTTGTAGAGCACTTCTAGTTTGGTTACACACAGCCAAATTGAGTAACAGGAAGAGGTCTTGAACACAAATTTGTTCCATGCTAAATGTAGAGGAATCAGCTGAGTATTCCTCAAATAAAATAAGTTGCCTCAGCTTATAAGGTAAATAAAATAAGCATTTCTCAAATAAGTAGCTGCCTCACCTCACTGCCTTACTGCTACATAGCCTTCCCGGCATGGTGCCTTCTTTTGATAATTACTTGTTCCACACCCAAATTGTATAACAGGAAGAGGTTTTTGACCCCTACTTCCCTCTCTCTTTTTTTTTTAATAATCTATATAGTCATAATTATAGCTGTAAGTATTCAATGAATAAAGTTTGTGAAATTTTTACCCTTCTCCTTACCTAACATCATTTGTGCAGCATATTTTTATTTTATGTCTCACCCAGATTTAATTTCAAAATAAAACCAAACTAAATAAATTAGAAATGGGTATGTATAGCTAAGGTACACCCTTACTACTAGGTGAACAGGGGCATTTGGTGATAGTAAATGATCCCATCAGACAGGGCTCATCACCTTCTCTCATATTTCATGTTCACCAGTGTTTATTTACTTAATAACTACTGGTATAATATCTTGCTATTATAAAACTAATTCTACTATCATCAAACACATATTTACTTCAAGTTTCAAGCAGAGAATGCATATATAACTAACACGAAGGACTAGATTCACTAGATTCACCAGCTATAATATTTTGGTCATGTTCCAATATCATAAATCGATCCCAGTGTTATGTAGTAGAGAAAAAATGACTTATATCCAGTTTACGTAAAGCTACGAGTGGTCGAAACCACACTTAAATCCCGGAATGAACTTACGAAGGTTTTTCCACTTAGGGTAGTTAATTGAATACGGACGTAGCCGAAACGAAGGCGCTATGAAGGAAAACGTTCTTAGCTAAGACGAAAAACCTTCGTAAGTACCTTCCTGAATCCGGCCCCAGGGATATACTGAACATCTTGTTTCAGATTCTTTACTTTAAAATGCATAACATTTCGAATACTTCTCGTATTCATCATCAGATCTAAAAGAAAAAACAGAAATCACAATCAAATAACTGGTAAACAAAGAACTCATACTGAATATAATTGCCTATCAAAGAAAGGAAAATGCTTAAAAAACAAAACACTTAAGCTTACTTAAAGTGATCAATACAAATAATACTTATTAACTGTCACATAGATAAAAACTAATTTAAAAATCCATTAAATTACAAGAGGAATTTTATAACTACTAAAACAAACCATACTATTAAACTTTCGCGAAGTGATCAGAAGTGAAACTTGATAGGTAACACATAGATACTAAACTCTATAACAAATATTCATGTAATGACTACAAATCTACAAAAAATGTATATAAAATGCAAACAGAATAAACGATAATTATAAAGGACTAACCAAAATCTTATAAAAACTCAAATATTAAATAAAACTAAATACCAAAAAATGTATTATATTTCCTAAATAAAAGATTATAATAATGTACAATGTCAAGACTTGAAATAAGTAAGAAAAAGCAAAGACATGGTAAACTAAACAAAATTATAATAAAATTAAACTACCAGAATAAACTATAAATCAAATTACAGGGCCTACTGTGCACTATACAGTGTACAATTGAACAGCTGAAAGGTTGCTATTTAACAGAGGCCGCAGCTCCTTTATATATAAGAATTCCATTACTCTCAAATCTGACTGGCCATTCATACAAGTGTCCAGAATTTTAAAATCAGATTCCAGCAGAGAATGATCAAACTTATAACAATGGTTTCTAATCTCCGAAAATGCTGGTTTAGACAATGGTAATCCAGTCCTAAAAGATAATCCCCGGTGCTCAAGTATCCTAATCTTAAAGTTCCGAATGGAACTTCCGATATATCCAGCATTACAGCTGGAACAATTATACATATATACGACATTTGAGCACAAGGGGGTAGGCACTTTATCTTTAAATTTAAAATAAGAGCCTATGGTATTTGTGTTGACAAAAATAAATCTAAAGTCTACTTGAGGATAACAATGCTGCAACAGTCTCCTCAAACGACTCCTTACAGAAAAGCTAATACTGCCATAAAATGGTAATTTAATATATTTAAGATCCCTTTCCACTGTAGTAATCCTACACGATGGGTGAAACTTCTTATTTAAGAAATTCCTTATAAAGGTATAAACCATATGCAAAGGATAACCATTATTTGAAAAAAAATTCACAAGAAAATTAATTTCTTGATCAAAGTTATTCCAATTAGAACATAAAACAAAGGCCCTATTCAGTAGAGTGTTAATTGCATTTTTCTTAAAAATATCAGGAACAAAGGAATTAAAATTTAAACCTAAACCAGTAAAGGTTGGTTTCCTAAAAACATTAGTGTTGAACCCATTAAGGTTATTCACTTTTACATCAAGAAACGACAATGAAATATCCACTTCACACTCTGCAGTAAACCGTATATTACTATGTTGTGCATTAAGATACTCTCTAAATTTCTCAATATGACATTGGTCCTTAAATAACAAAAAAGTGTCATCTACATATCTCCTGTACAAGACTGGTTTAAAGGCCAAAGGACATTTATCAAGCCAATTTATTTCATGAAAACTCAAAAAAGCATTAGCCAGTGCAGGACCTAAAGGAGACCCCATTGCTACTCCATCAATTTGTTTATAATAAATATTATTAAACATAAAGATGGAGTCTTTAACTGCTATTTCTAACAGCCGTCTGAATATTTTACTACAAAATCCAGACACTAAGTTAGTGTCAGCAAATAATTGACTTACACAGATATCAATGGTTTCCAACAGAGGAATATTAGTAAAAAGTGATTCAACATCGAAACTGGCCATTATAGTTGGGAACTCAAAATTTAAAGAGGAAAGTTCTTTTACAAAATCCTGAGAATTTCTCACAGTAAATTCATTATGCGTTAATGGTTCTAATAATGGAACCAGAAACTTTGCTAGTTTATAATTAAAAGTGCCAATCGCTGATAAAATAGGACGAATCGGTATACCTGTTTTATGAACTTTAGGTAACCCGTATAAGATGCCTGGCTTAGAGCCAGTTGCAAGTAATTTTGTATAATCAAAAAGAGAGTCTTTCAGACTTCTTAAAACTCTATTTAGTTTATCCCCACATTTCAAAATATACGAAAAGGGGTCTATATCAACCAACGTAAATTTAGAGGGGTCTTCTAACAACCTTTCAACCTTATTCACTTACTCTAACTTGTCCAAAACCACTATACACCTACCTTTATCTGGTCAAGTAATACAAATACTCCTATCATTCTTTAAGCCATTAATACAATCCAATTTCCTTTTGTCAAAAGGAGGGAATGTAGATTTATATTTACCAAAGTCATTAAAGACTTCATGTGCTAAGGAGGAAACAGTACTGATGATATTGGTCCAACTATAATTTGTACCCGTCCTTAGGGTTCAAGTTTTCAATGTATTGCATAACCGCTCAAAACCTTAAAAATGATTAACCAATTTAGGGTTTTTACACGTCAACCCGAAGTCTAACCCCAGAGAGAGAAGTTCTTTCTCAATGGGAGACAAAATTCTCTTTGAAAAATTGAAAACTACCTTATCAGGGTCCACCGAATTAAATGAAGGTATACCCAAATTCTGCATTTTCTTCCCGTGAATAAATCTACATTTTTTTCCAGGGCAGTCAAGGATGACAAGGAGTCACTTACAATTACCGTGTCAACTTAAGATTCATATACGCGCTCGAGTGCAAGGATTTTGGCAACCAATTCTGTTCGAAGAGTGGAGGCCCAGTTACTGAGACGCGCTCCACACTCATGGGAGAAGGAACCATCTCTCCCTGACACAACAACTGCACTTCCAGCTGCACCATAGGACTGGCGCAAGGATCCATCAGTGTAAATAATTTGGAGCGCACTCTGGCCAATGTATCAATTTGGCTTAAGGCATTGTACTTTGCTTCTTGTCGAAGCAAGGCTTGTTCTTTAATCAGCTTCTTGGGTGGGAAAGGACGGACAGTAATTTGGAAAGGAGTGATCTTCCATGGGGCAGGAAAGTGTTGTTGTTGTCTCTCTTGGAAGAGGTGGCGAATATTATACATTCTGAGCACAGTGGCGGTTTTGGTAATCTATTTGGAGGGATGCTGACCTTCAAGAAAGAAGGCTTGAAGGCATCTTGATACCAATTAAAGCATTATTTCAGTGATACGATCACTTACACATGAAATATTCAGTTCCTTCCTCATGTTTAGTAATTTAGTTGTACGGGGGCATCCGAGGATTATCCTCATGGCTTCGTTTTGCATCTTTTCCAGCCCTCCAAGCATTCTCTCAGGCACTAGAGCAAGCATGGGTGCAGCATAATCAATCAGAGACCTAATATATGAGAGATACATCATTTTGACAATTCTCACATTTGCACCATAGCCTGGATGGTAGCATGCCACAGCCTTGAGAGCACGGAGCCTCTCTCTACATTGGCGACCCAGTCTGGCTACAACATTGCGGTACAGTGGAACTTCAAGACCAAGGTATTTGTATCTTGTTACATAGTCGAGCAGAGAGCCATCATGCAACTGCATTTTGCGAATAGCCCCACCCCGTCTGGGTGGCCGTCGGTTCAGGATCTTTGTTTTCTCTACTGAGATGACTAAGCCTAGTTCCTGACATGTGTACAATACAGAGTTCAGAACATTTTGGGTGTTGGTATACCCATTGGTGTGGATCAGTATGTCATTCGCAGAGCTAATGATGTGTTCACTGGGTCTCCTAGTTACTGAGTTTAGGAATGCATTGATTAACACATTGAACAGAGTAGGACTGAGGACACCTCCCTGTGGAGTGCCAAGTTCAAACTCTCTCGTTACACTCCTATGCCCTTGGAACAGTACAGATGACTTCCTGTTGGATAGATAGCCTCTTATCCACCGTAAAAGCCATCCTCCAACATTCATTTTAGCAAGTTCGCTCAGAATGACGTGTGGGTTAACAATGTCAAAGGCTGACCTAAGATCTAGGAAAGTGGTATATGACCTATCAGTATGCAGGGTGAGGAATGTGGTAATACAGTGATGTACACTTTCCATGCGTAAAGTCATATATCTGGGGAGACAACATGTTACTAATTCTATAAAGGAGACGGTTGAGAACCATCCTCTCAAGACACTTATAGAGACAACTAGTGAGGGAGATTGGGCGAAAAGCACTCGGCTGGTGAGGTTTAAGAATGGGAATAATAAGACTGTTGGTCTATGACTTTGGATATGACTTTGGAAGCTCCCCAGTTACATAGCTCATATTATACAATTCAAGCAAGGGATTCCCTGGAACTAGCAGAAGCATACGCAGTATGCCGTAAGTAACTCCATCCTCCCCGGGTGATGTAGCTTTGCCTTTATGTAGAGCAGAGTCTAGTTCGTATTCGGTTAAAAGCATGTCACAGTCATCCTCTTGATGAAGCATGAAGTCAAGGAGCCTTGCTCTATCAGCATGTCTATTATTTAATTCATTCTGTGAGGGTAGAGGAAGACTGTCAAAGCTGGAAGTCGTGGCCCAAGCATCAACAAGCTCATTTGCTCTGTGCAGAGGATTAGGGTACGAGATCTCTGCAGCATTTTTCCCTTTGATCTTGTTGATATCCTTCCATGCCCGACTTAGTGGCGTGTGAGAATTGAGACCATTGACAAAAGTTTCCCAGTCTGTCTGCTTCAGCTCAACCATACGTTCCCTGGCTTCAGCCAGAGAATTATGTACCTTGCAACATCAGATCTTTAGTGGATTATGCTGTACCTCTACTTGCTTTGATGCCTAAAAGAAATCTTGGAGGGCTTGAAAAATTGCAAAACGAAGCCTTGAGGGTAATCCTTGGGTGCCCTCGTACCACAAAGATACTTAACACGAGAAAGGAACTTAATATTCCGAGCGTAAAGAAGCCCTCCAGAATTTCTTTATTGAAGGTCAACATTGTTCCAAATGGATAACTAAGACGGGAACTGAACTCCGAATGTATCATATTTATCATTTGTACCAAGAGAGACAACAACGACACTTTTCTGTACCGTGGGAGATTACACCCATTCCAATTTTAATAACCTCTCTTTCCACCCAAGAAGCAAATTAGAGATCAGTTCAAGCTTCGTCTTGAGGCAAAGTTCAACGCCTTAAGTCATATTAATGCTCTGCCATTCATTTGAGGGAGCATTCTCTCTCTCAAATCATATACACTGATGGTTCCCTACACCGCACCACGGGTGCAGCTGGAAGTGCAGTTGCTGGAAGCTGACAACGGGCGATGGTTTATAATTTGAGTGGGGAGTCTGTATAAACAACTGGGCCTCTACCCTTCAGACAAAACTATGTGCCTTGCTCCTTGCACTGAAATGTGTACAAGTCTCCAAACTTGATACATTAATTGTAAGTAACTTTTAATCCTCCTTAATTGCTCTCAAGCAATTAAGGAGGATAAAGACATAAGACATAACTGTAACATGCTCGTGTCTGAAGTGAATAAATATATGTGCCTAAGCCATACACCACTGTTAATCACTGCTATCATCTTATAAATAAAATAAATAATAATATAAATGTTTATTCAGGTAAGGTACATACATACAAGAGATTTTACAAAAATTGATAGATTTATAGATAGAGCTAGTACATACAATGCCTAAAGCCACTATTACGCAAAGCGTTTCGGGCATCTTATATCATGATTGTTGTGTTGAATGCAAATTTTACTACAATGCATCTAGAATTAATCCTCAAATTATGCTACAATATACCTGTTGAGAATTCTCGATTTTTACAGTACTGTACCTATTAATTTTCTTCAAATTTCTTACAATGTATCTGCTAACATTCTTCAAATTTTTCTACAAATTACAGACTCAAGATTATCTGTTAGATTAAGGACCTGCCCGAAACGCTATACGTGTTAGTGGCTTTACAAGAATGTAAAAACATCAATCCTATGTGCTCTCATAAACCTAATGTACCTTCTTGTATATGAATATAGGTAAATAAATAAGTAAATAAATGAAGGAGTCTTTCCTCTAGTTCATTTTCTGTGGAGGGTGACAATGGTGGGAGCGGCCCACAGATGGCGCCACCGCCGCTACGCTTGACAGTTGTATGGCTGAACCGTCGGGAAGTGGGTGGCTGCCGCTCCGTTCTTAATGTTTATTGAGTACAAAGTGAATTTTGGACCTTGCCAAAATGTATGTGAAGAGTGAACCAGACTGTGACTTTGACATGACCATGGAAATGGTGACAGACATGGAGACGAGCCTCCTGCGGGAGGAGTTGTTCGGGAACCATTACATGCCGTCGGGTGAGTAGTGTTGTAGAGCTTTTGCAGGTGTTTTATCTCCTCCGGCGGGTGGTTGCCGGGCCGCTGCCGGTGGTGGGGAGGCGAGGCGGCGCACAGGGCTGCCATGGGGTTGTCATGGGCGGCGTGAGCCCTGGTGGTGAAGCATGAGGGCTGGTGTGTGTTGCCGGCGTGGCTGGTGAGGGCGGCCGTGGTGGTGGGCGTCTGCTACGCCACACCTCGCCACCCACTTCCTCCACACCTTCCCCTCCACAGCTCTCTACCTCCCACCCACTCTCACGAATGATGTGTGTTTTAACGTTGTGTTGGCATTATAGGTGTAAATAAAGCTGCCACGGGTTGATAAGTATATATTGAAGCACAATATGTGTAGTGTGTGTGGGGGTCCACCTTGGCAACTCTGCCATCAGTTGTACACCACCACTCGCATATTTCCCCCCCCCCCCCCCAGACGCGTTTATTGTTTAACGTGCTTTGGTAAAATAAAATAATTTCGGTGAATACTCTGGGGAAAAATACTCGTTGTTATAGTTTTCGTCCCAAGGCTTGTCATAGTGTGGCGACTAGACGATCAGTATAGCTGTCAGTGTAGGGTTATAATTCCTTGGGATTAATTATCAAGCTTACATGTTTGTCCTAAACTATTGTCAAATCTATTTGTGATATCAGTGTTAACGCATATACCTGTTTGCTTGTAGGCCTATAAATATATTACATACGTATGGTAATATATATATCTTATTGGTATATACATTTACTATATGGGCTGGATTATTGGTTTACCCATGTTATGGAAAAACTTTCTATAAGTGTCATGGACTACTTTTTATAATGTCCGGTAACTGCTCTGTTTAGGAATGTAACATTGTATTTGATTTAACTTTACATGCGTAAACTGTAGTTTAAATGACTGGTAGCAACGGTCGACTGGTACTCCAGGTACTCCGCGCACAGTTGACACCTGGACAATATCCAGAACGGTGCAGCGCCTTCTTACACGTATTTAAATTGTAGCAGATAATGCATCATGACGGAAGGTGGCGCCTGTGAGCACGTCACAGGCCCGGCCGCTGTGCTCTTACGCAACAGGATAATATAGCTCATATTGTTCAGCAAGCTCATGCTATTTTTATCCTGTATCCAAACTCCGCGGCGTCCCACTAGCTTGTATTTTGCCTGAATATGCCCTATTCAAGTGGTATTGACAGGGACAGGAAGGAGGCTATTTGTCAAAGGTCTCCTCTTTATCCCTGACCTTGTCAGGGCCACTAGAAGGGCACCATTTCTAGTTGTCATGACAGGGACAGGAAGCTGGCTATTTGTCAAATGACCCATCCTCATTATCCCTAAGTATCATCTGTAGCAATTTTAGACTGAAATAATGTTCCGGCATTTACAGTTTCGGTGGGAAGGTGATTCCATGTTCCAGATTTCAGTTCTAATGCACAGTATTAGTTTTATCACACTTTAAGGTAAAAATATTATACTCGCATAGTTTTATTCACCTAGTTGTGTTTGTCGGGGTTGAGCTTTGGTCCTGCCTCTCGACTGGCAATTAACTGGTGTACAGATTCGTGAGCCTATTGGGCTTCTGAATGGTGTAGAATGAACTGCATATTGGTAGCCCGAACGTAGCGCAACTCCGGGCCATTTGCAAGTGACGTAGCGGTTTCAGGCCGAGTGCACAGATTGTGTCACTGTGACAGCTGCATCAACCTTGAAGTTTACAGGGAATTGGTTGCCACCCGTGCTGGATATCCTGTGTTGGGCTGGTGTCTTGGGGCCAGTTGTTGACGTGTGCTCATGTTGCGCTCACTTGACGTGCAACGACCAACACGTCAGCCTAATCAAATATGTTTTGAAAAATGTGTTAAATATATTGTTTAATTCTTTGCTGTATAGACCACAACTTTTATTTTTATTAAATATTTGAAAATGTGCGTAGTTCATTCAGTCATTCAACTTCATTAACATTTACTTGTTGAATATATGAGGCTATGCTATGGCCCCCAAGTGCACAAATAGAGCTCATTAGAGCTACATGCAACTTGATTTGTTTATATGGGCTTTTCCGCATATCAAACAGTCATCCGAAAATGCTGGTATATATAGCTGGACATTGTGGATTGAAGACTGTATGACATATGGACCCTTCCTTGATAAGTACACGTTTTGGGCTGTTGGAATTTTAATAGTACTGTATATCAAAAACTGGAACAGCCTAACCGTAAGCTTAACCACACAATCTTTTGTCTAATTTAGTACAGTACATATATACTAAACGAGGCCTAGAAAAGCTAGATTTGGTTGTTACGTTGTTTCTCACTAAAACACTCTACTGATATTTTTTTGTTTGGGGGGGGGGGGGGGCGGTGGAATTGTCAGGGGAAAGCGCCAAGCCATTACGACTATATAGCGCTTGGAAGGGGTCAAGATAAGGATTTCGGATGGGACGTGGCAGGGGCCCCGGCTGATTGTCGGGAGGAAAGAATTGTGCCCAACAACTTGCAGGTCCATGTTCAATCCCCGACTGACCTTGATGCAAGACCGACGCTCCACTGTCGAACCTATGTGGTTACGTGGTGTGAACAATTGATATGGTATACATTCCATCGTTGTTGTTTTAGATTCAGCTACTCGGAACAAGATGTTCCAGTAGCACGGGCTATGGTGAGTCCGTAAAAAACTTTACATTCTGTACAATTGTCCCGTGGACTGTACATTTCATAAATTGGAATGGTATTTATAGGTTTTAGAGGAGAGGGTGGAGCACCGACAGGAGAGTGTAGGCTTGTATGGGTAGACAACAGCGTGCAAATCTGGCTTTTTCAAAACTGGGAACGTGCTAAACGACTAGCATTCAAGGTCAGAGGAAGTCTCTCAAGTTTTGAACACGAAACTCACCTATTGTATATTTGGTGTACCTTGCCCGACAACAGGAAGTCTCTTAGGCTTATTTAAGCTTTCCTTTACCCACTATGACCATGGACGAGGATGGTCACTGGGTTACCCATCCAATTTTGTATCCAAACCTAACGGTAATTGACTGATTGAGTAATGAGACCCCAACACCATTCATTATTCCGTGTGGAGCCTAGTTAAAAAAAATACAGGTTGAAAAAATATTAATCTTAATAAATATGAGATGAAAATTAAATTTTACATATTTCTGTGAATGGCTAGTAATTTTGCAGAAAATTCGACAAGAATTTGTGACCAAACCACACACCAGATGTGGAGACAACGTTTCGGTCCGTCTGGACCATTATCATGTCTATTGTGATAATGGTCCAGGACGGACAGAAACGTTGTCGACTTCTCATATTCTCCTCAATGGTTTTGGTCATCATATCTTCAGCCACGTTATTGTGACTCGATGTCTCGATAAGAATTTTTTTTTTTTACTTGATAATTCGGCCTCGTGTATTTGGACTAATTGTAGTTTAATATTTATTGTAGGTTCATTATTACTGTAAACTCTATTATGGAATCTTGGTTTAGGTCCAGCGAGGCTAGAGTGGAAGTGGTCTAGTCCCGTGAGCCATGACCCTGCAGTAGGCCCGCTGTGGACGACCCCCACAGAGCCACCCACACCTTGTGTGTGTGTGGGGGGGGGGGGGGGGTGAATGTTTGGGTTAATGTCGCAAACGTTTTTGCATATTACTGACTCAAAAAATGTAGCTCTTGGGGTAATAAGTAGCTAGAAAATTTGAACAATTTAAAAGCTGTTTAAGGCAGGTATAGTTAAAACACTCGATATTCCTTGTATAGTTTTTGTGATTCGTGTTAATTCTTGGCTGACCTACCTTACCTGCTTGCGGTCTGAGCCTGCGTGTTGATGATCACACCCGCCGCCCTGCTCCTTATTGTCCAAACTGTATTGTCCCTCTCACGGTCGTGCATATCCGTGTTGCATGTCACGACTGCCAGGACGTGCGTGTGTCTTGCTTCCTGACCGTCCCTCGCGGTCACTTGTGATAGCATCCTTGGTGACTCCGATACATTTGATACCGTTCGCCTTATGCTCTTTTGTTCTCTTATTGGCCTCCTTAGTGATATTTAGCGCCTTTTGTATCTCCCGCACATTGATGGTGCTACTTAACCTTCCCGGCTTGGTGCCTTCTGTTGATAATTACTTGCTTGATAACACACTGATACTAGACACTGTTTACGTGCGTGCGTTGGGCTCTCGAATCTCCTCTTGAAACTTATTTTTAACGATTTCTTCTTACTAACTCGTAATATTTTACCCAAATTGTACTTCCTACCATCGCCAGCACCCCTGTGAGTTTGGAGCCTCCCGCCATGCCCTCTTATCCTACCCTCTCTTGCTAAACAAATTCTGTCCATTGTTTTAATATCTCGCGAAAATCTTATGTACGTTGTAGTGCGTCTCCCATGTAATTTAATATTTGTACAGTGCTGTCTGGCGACGTCATTCATAGTTGGACGCGCTCGGGTTCGAGTCCAGTCTTGTAGCTAACCTCCGGAATGTATCTAGTTACTTTTTCTCATATTTTAATAATGTACCCATTATATGATAATGGGAACACCTACCATGTAATAATGGTGTACCTATCTCAGTACTGAGTACACCCCCCAGCCTCCTGGTGAGATAGTAACTATTGTGACCAGCGTCAATAGTCACGAATTCATACGTTCATAACTATTAGAAGTATACTAACTAACTAGTAAAGAATTCTTTTAAAATGAAGCTAAAACGCCAATATTCCTAGGCCTAGTATAGCGCGCACACGTACTATATTAGGCCTCAGATGTCGTGCATTAGGCCTAGGGAGGTTAGGTTTAGTTTGTGAAAGCAACACAAGTAAAAAAAATTCCGGTTTGTCCAACATAGTTCAGATTTCTCCTTTCTAATTCTGTTGTAGGTGGGTATATATACTATGGTGGTCACGGTTACCATAGGTGCCACCAACACAGGAGGACGGCCTGGACCACAACACTGTACAACCTCCTGAATACCTTAATGTGCAGGTGCGTGGCGGCCACGAGTGTGTCCACACCAGTGTTATTGTCTCCCCCGGGGGCGGCCACGAGTGTGTCCACACCATTGTTATTGTCTCCCCCGGGGGCGGCCACGAGTGTGTCCACACCATTGTTATTGTCTCCCCCGGGGGCGGCCACGAGTGTGTCCACACCATTGTTATTGTCTCCCCCGGGGGCGGCCACGACTGTGTCCACACCAGTGTTATTGTCTCCCCCGGGGGCGGCCACGAGTGTGTCCACACCATTGTTATTGTCTCCCCCGGGGGCGGCCACGAGTGTGTCCACACCATTGTTATTGTCTCCCCCGGGGGCGGCCACGAGTGTGTCCACACCATTGTTATTGTCTCCCCCGGGGGCGGCCACGACTGTGTCCACACCAGTGTTATTGTCTCCCCCGGGGGCGGCCACGAGTGTGTCCACACCATTGTTATTGTCTCCCCCGGGGGCGGCCTCACAAGTGTGTCCACACCAGTGTTATTGTCTCCCCCGGGGGCGGCCTCACAAGTGTGTCCACACCAGTGTTATTGTCTCCCCCGGGGGCGGCCACGAGTGTGTCCACACCAGTGTTATTGTCTCCCCCGGGGGCGGCCACGAGTGTGTCCACACCAGTGTTATTGTCTCCCCCGGGGGCGGCCACGAGTGTGTCCACACCAGTGTTATTGTCTCCCCCGGGGGCGGCCACGAGTGTGTCCACACCATTGTTATTGTCTCCCCCGGGGGCGGCCACGAGTGTGTCCACACCAGTGTTATTGTCTCCCCCGGGGGCGGCCTCACAAGTGTGTCCACACCAGTGTTATTGTCTCCCCCGGGGGTGGCCTCACAAGTGTGTCCACACCAGTGTTATTGTCTCCCCCGGGGGCGGCCTCACAAGTGTGTCCACACCATTGTTATTGTCTCCCCCGGGGGCGGCCTCACAAGTGTGTCCACACCATTGTTATTGTCTCCCCCGGGGGCGGCCTCACAAGTGTGTCCACACCATTGTTATTGTCTCCCCCGGGGGCGGCCACGAGTGTGTCCACACCATTGTTATTGTCTCCCCCGGGGGCGGCCTCACAAGTGTGTCCACACCAGTGTTATTGTCTCCCCCGGGGGCGGCCACGAGTGTGTCCACACCAGTGTTATTGTCTCCCCCGGGGGCGGCCTCACAAGTGTGTCCACACCAGTGTTATTGTCTCCCCCGGGGGCGGCCTTACAAGTGTGTCCACACCAGTGTTATTGTCTCCCCCGGGGGCGGCCTTACAAGTGTGTCCACACCAGTGTTATTGTCTCCCCCGGGGGCGGCCACGAGTGTGTCCACACCAGTGTTATTGTCTCCCCCGGGGGCGGCCACGAGTGTGTCCACAACATTGTTATTGTCTCCCCCGGGGGCGGCCACGAGTGTGTCCACAACATTGTTATTGTCTCCCCCGGGGGCGGCCTCACAAGTGTGTCCACACCATTGTTATTGTCTCCCCCGGGGGCGGCCACGAGTGTGTCCACAACATTGTTATTGTCTCCCCCGGGGGCGGCCTCACAAGTGTGTCCACACCAGTGTTATTGTCTCCCCCGGGGGCGGCCTCACAAGAGTGTCCACACCAGTGTTATTGTCTCCCCCGGGGGCGGCCTCACAAGTGTGTCCACACCAGTGTTATTGTCTCCCCCGGGGGCGGCCTCACAAGTGTCCACACCATTGTTATTGTCTCCCCCGGGGGCGGCCTCACAAGTGTGTCCACACCATTGTTATTGTCTCCCCCGGGGGCGGCCTCACAAGTGTGTCCACACTAGTGTTATTGTCTCCCCCGGGGGCGGCCTCACAAGTGTGTCCACACCATTGTTATTGTCTCCCCCGGGGGCGGCCTCACAAATGTGTCCACACCATTGTTATTGTCTCCCCGGGGGCGGCCTCACAAGTGTGTCCACACCATTGTTATTGTCTCCCCCGGGGGCGGCCTCACAAGTGTGTCCACACCAGTGTTATTGTCTCCCCCGGGGGCGGCCTCACAAGTGTGTCCACACCATTGTTATTGTCTCCCCCGGGGGCGGCCTCACAAGTGTGGCCACACCAGTGTTATTGTCTCCCCCGGGGGCGGCCTCACAAGTGTGTCCACACCAGTGTTATTGTCTCCCCCGGGGGCGGCCTCACAAGTGTGTCCACACTAGTGTTATTGTCTCCCCCGGGGGCGGCCTCACAAGTGTGTCCACACTAGTGTTATTGTCTCCCCCGGGGGCGGCCTCACAAGTGTGTCCACACCAGTGTTATTGTCTCCCCCGGGGGCGGCCTCACAAGTGTGTCCACACCAGTGTTATTGTCTCCCCCGGGGGCGGCCTCACAAGTGTGTCCACACCAGTGTTATTGTCTCCCCCGGGGGCGGCCTCACAAGTGTGTCCACACCAGTGTTATTGTCTCCCCCGGGGGCGGCCTCACAAGTGTGTCCACACCAGTGTTATTGTCTCCCCCGGGGGCGGCCTCACAAGTGTGTCCACACCAGTGTTATTGTCTCCCCCGGGGGCGGCCTCACAAGTATCTTCTTGAACACATCCACGAGGGCCGTGATGAGGGTTCCAACTAACGCCCCGGGATGATCCCACACGCCGCCTTAGTCGATTGCGCCACGACATAGTCAAAAGAATTGGAACCAGAAGTTCTACTGACCTTACAAATTGGGAATTGTTTAAAACCCTGGTTTGTGTCTCGGATGGGAAGGAAACTATCTGGGGAAAGCGTCAAGCCATTAAGACTATATAGCACTGGGAAGGGGTCAGGATAATGATTTGGGATGGGATGGTGAAGGGAGGGGGGTTGTAAGGAACGGTGCCCAACCACTTGGACGGTCGGGAAATGAACGCCGACCTGCATGTTGTGTCTCGGAGAGGCTGCAGGATCTGAGTAACGTCAGTAGAACTTCCGGTTGCTATTCTCTTGACCATGTGGTGCAATCGACTAAGGCAGCGTCTGGGATCATTCCGGGCGTTAGTTCGAATCCTAATTGCTTGGGTTAATCTCGCAAACGTTTTGGCATATTACGCCTGGATAGAATACAGCTTTTTCGTGTAATATTGGCGAGGAAAGTTTAGCAATTTAGAAGCTATTTAAGTCGGGTATTGTTCACACTCGGTATTCCTTGCATGGGTATTGTGCAGGCGATGAGTCACAATAACGTGGCCAAAGAATGTTGGCCAGACCACACACTAGAAGGTGAAGGGACGACGACGTTTCGGTCCGTCCTGGACCATTCTCAAGTAGATTGAGGTAGAGAATAGTCCAGGAAGGACCGAAACGTCGTCGTCCCTTCACCTAGTGTGTGGTCTGGTCAACATGGGTATTGTGACTGTTAATTGTTAGCAGACCTCACCCATGTGACAGACAACACTTTTCCAGAAGCAATTGCAGAACAGGTACCATGAATGCATTGCCGCTGCACCAGGTATGAATGACAAGTTAATTGACAATATTATATAATACACACATTTGAGGAACCAAGCGCTTGGAACCAACGTTGGTTCCAGCGCCTGGATTCAGCCGAACACAATCAGTATTGTTAGTTCTCATTAATACTACATACTTGAGACCTACCACACGCCCTCTATTGGTGTATGTTAGGCCTAAGCATCACACTAGGGTCCTGGCAGAGTCTAAAATCTGAGTTGGAATAAAAATTGAAGTCAACGACGTTATAATTGTGTTGGATACCATATATAAAACTAAATATTACGTCTTTATTATAATTATGCTAGAAGATGGCTGGTGAGCTTGGGGTTTACTAAGTAACTAACCTTTACGGTACTAAGTAAATTACTTGGTAAACCGTTTACCAACTTTAACCTTTACGGTACTAAGGGTACTCTTGACGCAGTCGTGAAGATGTGCTCAGGTTTTAGACCCTACTCGTCGGGGCAGTGGATGTACAAGTCATTCTAACTTATCGTTAACACTTATCGTTAAGTTTAACACTTAACGTTAACTGATTTTTGTTATTAATATTGAAGTTAAAAGTAATCCAGCTCAACTTGTCGATGTGTACAGTTTTGGCGGTTATAACACGAAACTGTGTGTGTGGCTGTGTGCGCAGTGTGTGGCTGTGTGCGCAGTGTGTGGCTGTGTGCGCAGTGTGTGGCTGTGTGCGCAGTGTGTGGCTGTGTGCGCAGTGTGTGGCTGTGTGCGCAGTGTGTGGCTGTGTGCGCAGTGTGTGGCTGTGTGCGCAGTGTGTGGCTGTGTGCGCAGTGTGTGGCTGTGTGCGCAGTGTGTGGCTGTGTGCGCAGTGTGTGGCTGTGTGCGCAGTGTGTGGCTGTGTGCGCAGTGTGTGGCTGTGTGCGCAGTGTGTGGCTGTGTGCGCAGTGTGTGGCTGTGCGCGCAGTGTGTGGCTGTGCGCGCAGTGTGTGGCTGTGCGCGCAGTGTGTGGCTGTGCGCGCAGTGTGTGGCTGTGCGCGCAGTGTGTGGCTGTGCGCGCAGTGTGTGGCTGTGCGCGCAGTGTGTGGCTGTGCGCGCAGTGTGTGGCTGTGCGCGCAGTGTGTGGCTGTGCGCGCAGTGTGTGGCTGTGCGCGCAGTGTGTGGCTGTGCGCGCAGTGTGTGGCTGTGCGCGCAGTGTGTGGCTGTGCGCGCAGTGTGTGGCTGTGCGCGCAGTGTGTGGCTGTGCGCGCAGTGTGTGGCTGTGCGCGCAGTGTGTGGCTGTGCGCGCAGTGTGTGGCTGTGCGCGCAGTGTGTGGCTGTGCGCGCAGTGTGTGGCTGTGCGCGCAGTGTGTGGCTGTGCGCGCAGTGTGTGGCTGTGCGCGCAGTGTGTGGCTGTGCGCGCAGTGTGTGGCTGTGCGCGCAGTGTGTGGCTGTGCGCGCAGTGTGTGGCTGTGCGCGCAGTGTGTGGCTGTGCGCGCAGTGTGTGGCTGTGCGCGCAGTGTGTGGCTGTGCGCGCAGTGTGTGGCTGTGCGCGCAGTGTGTGGCTGTGCGCGCAGTGTGTGGCTGTGCGCGCAGTGTGTGGCTGTGCGCGCAGTGTGTGGCTGTGCGCGCAGTGTGTGGCTGTGCGCGCAGTGTGTGGCTGTGCGCGCAGTGTGTGGCTGTGCGCGCAGTGTGTGGCTGTGCGCGCAGTGTGTGGCTGTGCGCGCAGTGTGTGGCTGTGCGCGCAGTGTGTGGCTGTGCGCGCAGTGTGTGGCTGTGCGCGCAGTGTGTGGCTGTGCGCGCAGTGTGTGGCTGTGCGCGCAGTGTGTGGCTGTGTGCGCAGTGTGTGGCTGTGTGCGCAGTGTGTGGCTGTGTGAGCAGTGTGTGGCTGTGTGCGGCTGTGTGAGCAGTGTGTGGCTGTGTGCGGCTGTGTGCGCAGTGTGTGGCTGTGTGAGCAGTGTGTGGCTGTGTGCGCAGTGTGTGGCTGTGTGCGGCTGTGTGCGCAGTGTGTGGTGTGGCTGTGTGTGCAGTGTGTGGCTGTGTGAGCAGTGTGTGGCTGTGTGCGCAGTGTGCGGCTGTGTGCGCAGTGTGTGATGTGGCTGTGTGTGCAGTGTGTGGCTGTGGTGTGCGGCTGTGTGGTGCGGCGTGGCCATACCCGTTGTGTATAAGCATGCAGGAGTGGCCATGTTTCCATGGAGAAAGTGACATGTTGAGTGTGTTGCTCCCTGCACGGCCCGTGTTGCCCACGTGTTGGTGCTGCACGCCCCGTGTTGCTCCCTGCACGGCCCGTGTGGCCCACGTGTTGGTGCTGCACGTGGCACGTTGCTCCCTGCACGGCCCGTGTTGCCCACGTGTTGGTGCTGCACGTGGCACGTGCTACACTTCCGGTGGTGGAGCCGTATACGGGTAACAACTGGTGTTTGGTGATCCACCGCGGGTCTGGCTAACAGCAGTAGGCTGCCCTTGTCTGTTATCACTCAAACTCTTCCATATTATTGTTTGAGGTCAGATTACTTTAAAGAATCCATTACATATTATATAGTGACGTGACGGCTCGTATAAGATGGTTATAACAACAGATTTCATGAGTGATGAATTTTAAGGCTTTCATATAGGTTTTAATTTGTAATATTTTGATTTTTTTCTCTGCATACTGTTGCTTCATTTGTAATGGTGGTATAACCTGAGCAGTAGGCCGTGCTGGTGGTATAACCTGAGCAGTAGGCCGTGCTGGTGGTATAACCTGAGCAGTAGGCCGTGCTGGTGGTATAACCTGAGCAGTAGGCCGTGCTGGTGGTATAACCTGAGCAGTAGGCCGTGCTGGTGGTTTAACCTGAGCAGTAGGCCGTGCTGGTGGTATAACCTGAGCAGTAGACCGTGCTGGTGGTATAACCTGAGCAGTAGGCCGTGCTGGTGGTATAACCTGAGCAGTAGGCCGTGCTGGTGGTTTAACCTGAGCAGTAGGCCGTGCTGGTGGTATAACCTGAGCAGTAGGCCGTGCTGGTGGTATAACCTGAGCAGTAGGCCGTGCTGGTGGTATAACCTGAGCAGTAGGCCGTGCTGGTGGTATAACCTGAGCAGTAGGCCGTGCTGGTGGTATAACCTGAGCAGTAGGCCGTGCTGGTGGTATAACCTGAGCAGTAGGCCGTGCTGGTGGTATAACCTGAGCAGTAGGCCGTGCTGGTGGTATAACCTGAGCAGTAGGCCGTGCTGGTGGTATAACCTGAGCAGTAGGCCGTGCTGGTGGTATAACCTGAGCAGTAGGCCGTGCTGGTGGTATAACCTGAGCAGTAGGCCGTGCTGGTGGTATAACCTGAGCAGTAGGCCGTGCTGGTGGTATAACCTGAGCAGTAGGCCGTGCTGGTGGTATAACCTGAGCAGTAGGCCGTGCTGGTGGTATAACCTGAGCAGTAGGCCGTGCTGGTGGTATAACCTGAGCAGTAGGCCGTGCTGGTGGTATAACCTGAGCAGTAGGCCGTGCTGGTGGTATAACCTGAGCAGTAGGCCGTGCTGGTGGTATAACCTGAGCAGTAGGCCGTGCTGGTGGTATAACCTGAGCAGTAGGCCGTGCTGGTGGGTTAATGTGACAATGGGCCTACTTGTACATATATTCGTTGCCATGTTCGGGTAGAAGGTAGACTCAGTAGTCGCTTCTGTATATATTTATTGACTGAGATAGCAAGGTATATATCTGCCTAGCCGAGGTCCTTCTACTCTGAGTCTGTGAGGATAACTGAGGCTGCTGGGAGCATGCCTGATGCTCCTCTGTCTGGCATGACGTCAGAGGCCTACTCGCCTGTGATTGGTTACATTTCAACTGACAGAATTTGAGTATAACACATACACTAGGTGAAGAACTGGCGCTGCTGGTCATCAGCAGCTCCAGTTCAGCTCTGGGAAGACAAAGCCACGCGGGATAACCAGTAATTCACTCATTTAAACTTTGTTCTTTGAAATATCATTCTTAATATTTATAAAAACAAACTAAAGTTCTTTTGTCTATAGACCGATGCTTCTTCTGGGGGAGGGGGGGGGGTTATCTTGAGATGATTACGGGGCTTAGTGGCCCTGCGGCCCGGTCCTCGACCAGGCCTCCACCCCCAGGAAGCAGCCCGTGACAGCTGACTAACTCCCAGGTACCTATTTACTGCTAGGTAACAAGGGCATCAGGGTGAAAGAAACTCTGCCCATCGTTTCTCGCCGGCTCCCGGGATCGAACGCGGGAACACAGGATCACACGTCCACTGTTCTGTCCGCTCAGCCACCGGCTCCTAGATAGTCGGGTGGGGCATGCTAATATTTGGGTGGAAGGGGGGGGGGACAGTCTCTTAACGTTTCAAAACGTCAAGAAAACCGTCAATGTAAAGTGCCCTCTCCTAACCTACCAGAGGACCCAAAACAGAAAACGGCACAGTAAGTCACTTTCGCGAGCCTCTTCCATTTTCTAGTACGACAATTTTTGGCCTCATATGTAACTCATACGAGTGAAAAGCGACGTTCTAGTACGGTTCCCGGTTCTGCCAGAAACGCTATGCGTGTTAGTGGCTTTACAAGTATATATAAACATCAATGCTATGTAGTCTCATAAACCAAATGTATCTTCTTGTGTGTATATATATATATATATATATATATATATATATATATATATATATATATATATATATGTCGTACCTAATAGCCAGAACGCACTTCTCAGCCTACTATTCAAGGCCCGATTTGCCTAATAAGCCAAGTTTTCATGAATTAATGTTTTTTCGTCTACCTAACCTACCTAACCTAACCTAACCTAGCTTTTTTTGGCTACCTAACCTAACCTTACATATAAATATAGGTTAGGTTAGGTTAGGTAGGGTTGGTTAGGTTCGGTCATATATCTACGTTAATTTTAACTCCAATAAAAAAAAAATTGACCTCATACATAGAGAAAAGGGTTGCTTTATCATTTCATAAGAAAAAAATTATAGTAAATATATTAATTCAGGAAAACTTGGCTTATTAGGCAAATCGGGCCTTGAATAGTAGGCTGAGAAGTGAGTTCTGGCTACTAGGTACGACATATATATATATATATATATATATATATATATATATATATATATATATATATATATATAAATTAAATCTTTTTAGGACAGGTTCGTTGGAGGGGTTACCAGGGCTGGGATGGTGGGGGGGGGTCGTCGCTCCCCAGTCAGCCCCAAGGATCTGGGGCCAGATTCACGAATCAGTTACGCAAGTACTTACGAACGTGTACATCTTTCCTCATTCTTTGACGGCTTGTTACATTTATTACACAGTTTACAAGCATTGAAACTTGCCAATCAACTGTTATCGTTATAAACAGCCTCCTGGTGCTTCGGAGCTCATTAACTGTTCAATAATTGTAAACAAAGCCGCCAAAGATTGAGAAAAGATGTACAAGTTCGTAAGTGCTTGCGTAACTGCTTCGTGAATCTGGCCCCCTGGTGTTTGATGGTGCAGTTTGGTACCATGTAGAACAGGTTTGTTTTGTATAATTTGTTCAGCCACGATCGTGTTCATTCAGTAACAATGGTAACCAACATAGGCTGTGTACATTTCTGGTACATAGGCATGGTTAGAGGTCACAGTGGACCTGATGATGGTCCAGGACGGACCGAAACGTGGTCGTCTCATCTGCTGGTGTGTGGTTTGGTCTTCAGAAATATTGCCGGAACAACCGTGGACATCTTCAAGAGGAAACTAGACTGTTTCCTCCAAGGAGTGCCGGGCTGTGGTGGGTATGTGGGCCTGCGGGCCGCTCCAAGCAACAGCCTGGTGGACCAAACTCTCACAAGTCGAGCCTGGCCTCGGGCCGGGCTTGGGGAGAAGAACTCCCAGAACCCCATCAACCAGGTATATCTTGAGCCTCGTTATTGTGACTCATGGTCTGCACAGGGTTACAGGTGTGTTGCATCAAGTAGTGTATTATAAAGTCCTCAAACAAAGCAACCTCTCCGCCTAATAGAACGTCGCATTTTTTACGTATACTCTACCTCAGGCCAAAAATCTTCGTAATAGAAAATGGAAGCGGCTCGCGAAATAACATACTGTTCAGTTTTCTGTTTTGGGTCCTCTGGTTGGTTAAGATAAGGACACTTTAGTACGACTGTTTCTTGACGTTGAGCTCAGGAAGACGGGCTGAACAAAGAGTAATGGGAGTTGTTTAATTTAATATTACAATATACAGTGTTATCCAGCTTTAAAGCCTATACATTTTCGCCTGTTCTAGTGTCAAAAATCTGTTACAGTAAACAGTGGGTATTTGAGCACTGATGTGCAGAAAGTGATTACAAGTGCTCTTGCAACTTGTATCAAGTTTCGTGAGGGCATGCAACAAGTGGGATATGTAGACGTTATCCTGGTACAAGCGCTTGTACAAATCAAGCTGTCCATTCAACCTCCCGGAAGGAAATGTACAGAATTTTGCCTCACATGTTCCACAAACAAGACAAAAGCTTATTCCCATTAACAAGAGGAACGCCGAGGACCTGAACATTAACGGTGATCTTTGAGGTCTTGTCCTCTGTACATGATTAATACATTAGCGTACATTTTTGATACAGAGAAAATGTCTCGGTTCTCCATTATTCAGAAAACATTTGCAGAGTTCAGCTTACTTCCACTCAGAAGGTTGTAACTCGATCAGTATGGGTTATTCTGCACTAGGATGTCCAAGATGTCCAATTTGTCTAAACTCAACGTCGACACATGGTGTATTAGACTCGCGATATTTGGGGAAAGTGTGTGTGTGTGTGTGTGTGTGTGTGTGTTCACCTAGTTGTGCTTGCAGGGGGTTGCGCTTTGGCTCTTTGGTCCCGCCTCTCAACCGTCAATCAACTGATGTGTTGATTCCTGTACAGATTGGGCTCTATCATACCTACATTTGAAACTGTGTATGGAGTCAGCCTCCACCACATCACTGCCTAATGCATTCCACCTTTTAACTACTGACACTCAAAAAGTTCTTTCTAAAGTCCCTGTGTACTCACTCCACCTGTGTCCCCTTGTTCGCGTACCACCCGTGTTAAACAGTTTATCCTTATCTAACCTAGCAATTCTTGTGATAATTTTGTGGGTAGTGATCATGTCTCCCCGAGCTCCCCTGTCTTTCAGGAGACGGGGGGGGGGAATGCGTGCGCGCGTGCGCATATCCTGGTCACAAACAACTGAGTGCCGAGTACATGCTTCATTAGTCCCGTTTATTAAGGTCTCATTACCGTCTTCATCACAGTGTTAAATGCTGCATCTCTCAGGTGTTGGCGTATTTGGTCAACCCGTCCTCAGACCAGATCCATCCAGCGGTCGACCCCAATGACGCAGTCATCAGTTTTAACATGCTCTTCATTCAAAATAGATCTTTTTAATATAAATTAATATTGTTATATTAGCATATTGTGCATATTTAGGCACTGGTTAGGTTAGGTGTTTAGGTTCCGTTAGCGCTTATTTGTAGTAGGTGGGCGAAGCATTTCCAGCGTTGTGGTTCGGACAAAAGTCTTCAACGAAGCACTTGTTCCGGAAGTGTTCGGACGTCATTCATCAAGTTTTTCAACGTCCGCGCGGCCCGGTCCCCGACCAGGCCTGGTTGCTGGACTAGTCAACAGTGTGTTGGACGCGGCTGCTCGCAGCCTGACGTATGAGTCACAGCCTGGTTGATCAGGTATCCTTTGGAGGTGTTTGTCAAGTTCTCTCTTGAACACTGTGAGGGGTCGGCCAGTTATGTCCCTTATGTGTAGTGGAAGCGTGTTGAACAGTCTCGGGCCTCTGATGTTGATAGAGTTCACATTACTCTTGTTATTACTGTCTCTCGACATAATGTCTAGCAGTCAAATCTTCCATGTGCAAGGTTCCCTGGTTGGCTAGGCCAGGCTGCAGTGTTAAAATTCGATTTAATGTCCAGAGGGAGAACCTCCCCCCCCCCTCCCCTGATGGTAGGGGGGGGGGAGAAGGATGGGGAGGTGAAATATTTGGAACAGGATTTGGATGTAGAGAGAGAGGAGTGGGGGGGGGGGGGTCTTACAATTTCTAGTAAAACTAGCCTTTCTGCCTTATTTACGCACCCAGCAGGGCTGGGTGCTGTGTGTGTGTGTGTGTGTGTGTGTGTGTGTGTGTGTGTGTGTGTGTGTGTGTGTGTGTGTGTGTGTGTGTGTGTTTGTGTTTTCCAGTGTTAGGGTGTGTGACCATGGATGAACGTTGGGAGGTGGCCAGGGGCAGTGTTTACAAGAGCTCTCTCACCTATTGTTGTCTGTCCCCACACCTGTTATTCACTTTTCACACCGCTTTATTACTTTTCATGATTGTAGGAGTGTCGTGACTCCTGCTGCTCTCTCAAGCATACCTGGAGAGGGTTTCTGGAGGTCACCTGCTCCCCGAGCCCGGCCTCAGGCCGATTCATCATAACCTGGTCCAACAGGCTTGGAGCGGCCCACAGCCCACTTGGTCCGGCACTTCTTTCAAGAACTTATTTATGGCTGTTGAATACATCCACCTTTGTTCAGACAATATTTTTAATGGTTGCTGGGAGTGTGTTGAACACCTGTGGAGCCTTGATGTCATGTGATGTGTGTCTGTGGCACCTCTACTCCTCACTGGTACTATTCTGCCTTTCATTCCGTATCTTTCGCTCCAGTCTGTTGTTATTCTACTGTCTAAATTTGGGACTTGACCCTGCAGTATCTTCCATGTATATATTATTTGACATTTCTCTCGCTTCCTTTCCTCTGGAGCCGCTGCCACACTGAGGGCCAGTGTGGCCGCGGCACCGTGCCACACTGAGGGCCAGTGTGGCCGCGGCACCGTGCCACACTGAGGGCCAGGGTGGCCGCGGCACCGTGCCACTGTGACGGTAGCCATCTTGTCCTGCCAACCGACAGCATGTTGCTTAGTCTTCAAAGTTGGCGTTATCTAATGTTCATTTGTAGACCCTTATTATTATTATTATTATTATTATTATTATTATTATTATTATTACTTGAAGCGTTAGTGTTTGTGAAGCTTGGGGAGTACTGGAGTAACCCCGGGGGTGGAGTGGTGGTGGTGGGTACTGGAAGAGTAACCCCGGGGGTTGAGATGGGTACAATAAGTGCCCCGGTGGTGGGGGCAGGATGTGGGTGGCAGCGCTGGAGAAAGCTGGCTCTTGAAGGCTCAAAGAGTCACGCTCTTATTACATAACTCTTCCTTCCGTCCTTATCTTCCAGACTCGTGCCTCAGGTCGCCCGCTTCCAGGCAGGCCCGGGGACCGCCGGCCCAGGCCCGGGGTCCGCCGGTCCGCCGGCCGTGCCTCACTTACTCTGGCCGCATGTTGGTGGGGCCAAAGAGTTTTAAAGCTGTACAATTGTAACGGGGGGTGGGGGAAATAGCTCTATCTTGTCCATTATTCCACCCCCCAGTTAACTAACGAGGCCGGGGGAAACGGCTCTCTCTAGTCCGTTATCCCGTCCCCAGTTAGCTAACTATTCTAGAGCACTCCCAGAGTTCCTAAGGCAGCCTCTCTCGTTCAACACCTTCTAACCTAGGTATTCGACTCTCTTTTTGATTCGTCTTGCAAGGTGGTGTATCATCTTGAAGTTACTCGGCGCCACCCCCCCCCCCCCCCTCGCCTCCCACGATTCTCTGGATCCACGGAACTGATACAACTTGCTTGCTCTCCTCTCCTCCACTCTCTCCTCCTTTCTCTCTCTCTCTCTCTCTCTCTCTCTCCTCCTTTCTCTCTCCTCTCTCTCTCTCCTCTCTCTCTCTCCTCTCTCTCTCTCCTCTCTCTCTCTCCTCTCTCTCTCTCCTCTCTCTCTCTCCTCTCTCTCTCTCTCTCTCTCTCTCTCTCTCTCTCTCTCTCTCTCTCTCTCTCTCTCTCTCTCTCTCTCTCTCTCTCTCTCTCTCTCTCTCTCTCTCTCTCTCTCTCTCTCTCTCTCTCTCTCTCTCTCTCTCTCTCTCTCTCTCTCTCTCTCTCTCTCTCTCTCTCTCTCTCTCTCTCTCTCTCTCTCTCTCTCTCTCTCTCTCTCTCTCTCTCTCTCTCTCTCTCTCTCTCTCTCTCTCTCTCTCTCTCTCTCTCTCTCTCTCTCTCTCTCTCTCTCTCTCTCTCTCTCTCTCTCTCTCTCTCTCTCTCTCTCTCTCTCTCTCTCTCTCTCTCTCTCTCTCTCTCTCTCTCTCTCTCTCTCTCTCTCTCTCTCTCTCTCTCTCTCTCTCTCTCTCTCTCTCTCTCTCTCTCTCTCTCTCTCTCTCTCTCTCTCTCTCTCTCTCTCTCTCTCTCTCTCTCTCTCTCTCTCTCTCTCTCTCTCTCTCTCTCTCTCTCTCTCTCTCTCTCTCTCTCTCTCTCTCTCTCTCTCTCTCTCTCTCTCTCTCTCTCTCTCTCTCTCTCTCTCTCTCTCTCTCTCTCTCTCTCTCTCTCTCTCTCTCTCTCTCTCTCTCTCTCTCTCTCTCTCTCTCTCTCTCTCTCTCTCTCTCTCTCTCTCTCTCTCTCTCTCTCTCTCTCTCTCTCTCTCTCTCTCTCTCTCTCTCTCTCTCTCTCTCTCTCTCTCTCTCTCTCTCTCTCTCTCTCTCTCTCTCTCTCTCTCTCTCTCTCTCTCTCTCTCTCTCTCTCTCTCTCTCTCTCTCTCTCTCTCTCTCTCTCTCTCTCTCTCTCTCTCTCTCTCTCTGACAGACAGACAGACAGACAGACAGACAGACAGACAGACAGACAGACAGACAGACAGACAGACAGACAGACAGACAGACAGACAGACAGACAGACAGACAGACAGTCTGTCTGTCTGTCTGTCTGTCTGTCTGTCTGTCTGTCTGTCTGTCTGTCTGTCTGTCTGTCTGTCTGTCTGTCTGTCTGTCTGTCTGTCTGTCTGTCTGTCTGTCTGTCTGTCTGTCTGTCTGTCTGTCTGTCTGTCTGTCTGTCTGTCTGTCTGTCTGTCTGTCTGTCTGTCTGTCTGTCTGTCTGTCTGTCTGTCTGTCTGTCTGTCTGTCTGTCTGTCTGTCTGTCTGTCTGTCTGTCTGTCGGGGGTAAGGTGAGGCAGAACACTCCCCCTGTGTGTACCAGCACCCTGGGGCAGTATGGGTAAGGTGAGACAGTACACTCCCCTTGTGTGTGTGTACCAGCACCCTGGGACAGTATGGGTAAGGTGAGACAGTACACTCCCCTTGTGTGTGTACCAGCACCCTGGGACAGTATGGGTAAGGTGAGACAGTACACTCCCCTTGTGTGTGTACCAGCACCCTGGGACAGTATGGGTAAGGTGAGACAGTACACTCCCCTTGTGTGTGTACCAGCACCCTGGGACAGTTTGGGTAAGGTGAGACAGTACACTCCCCCTGTGTGTGTAGGGGTAGACACAAGATACGCTCCTGGGGGCGTCAGTATGGCTGGTGTATACCTGACGCTGGCATATATACATGTATACTGCCTGGTGTGTCCAGGTGTGTGCTGGTGGAGCTCCCACACACCTGGCTCGGCCCGCCTCGTAATTAAAGCAATCTGCAGCGTTATATATCAAGAATTCAGTAATCGGCATCTTGGCTACACACGGCGTCATGTGTGAGAGAGGGTAATGTCCTCTCCGGGTCCCTCCGCCCATCCCCTTCCCTCCTCTCCCATCCCCTACCACCTCTCTCGTGCCCTACCACCTCTCCCACCGTATTCTCCGTCCTGATCCTCCCCTCCCACCACACACACACACGCTTCCTCTTCCGCATACAGGCCGCCCATAGCCTCAAACTTCTGTCTCGTTTCACGTGATTACACAAGTGTTCGGTCTTATCGCTCCCGCCTGGCTGTGATTGTCCCGAGTGTTTGGTGTCCCTTGTTTGTTGCCGGCGAAGACGGCTAGTTTATTGTGCACCCCATACTCATCCTGTGACCGGTAGCGCAAAAAGCATTACAGAGGGGACAAAAGGTCTTTATCAGACCTCATCTTAGATTATTACATAAACAATTTCTTCAATCCTTCACACCTTATAGATACAATGTCAGCTAGTTACAGAGAAAGTGCTATTACAAGAGCTACATATTTACAGTAAGTCATCATACATTAATGGTAGGTCTTGTCGTTAATACATAATAATTTGGCCAATGGGGATATTACAGAGTCATAGGGGAGCTTCTGTTTATTATTAGTCCTCATAATACACTACTTGTTTCTGAATCTCATATGTCGTTCATCTACTGGAAGCAAAATGTGGATACAGTGCAAGGATTTCAGGTAATTTATCCATGGTAATAAGATAGGTTGGCATATCATACAGAGTGAGCTTAGATTTATCTCTAAAAGGCTCAATTTTACTACAATCCAAGATATAGTGTTCGAGTGTGTGTCCCTGTCTTTGTCCACACACTTTACTTCATCTAGATCCCTATACAAGCCGAACTGCCAGAGATACTTGTAGCCAAGTTTTATACGAGCTGTGACAACATCTGTTAGTCTACTGACTTTGTTACTTGCCCCATACACATGTTTTACTTCACACATTTCATTGTGATGAACAATGAATCTGCTAGTTCCAGTTTGCACTATTCTACTTTCTTCAAATCCATCCAGGAGTTCTCGTCTAATGACACTTTTAAGGGACCTATTTGATAACTCAAGATTCCATTCAATACTGTCTTTATTTACTGCAGCCTTAGCAAGGGCGTCAACTTTGTCATGTTCCTGCATGCCAATGGTGTCCCTGGTGTTTGGTGTCCCTGGTGTTTGGTGTCCGGGGTGTTTGGTGTCCGGGGTGTTTGGTGTCCCTGGTGTTTGGTGTCCGGGGTGTTTGGTGTCCCTGGTGTTTGGTGTCCGGGGTGTTTGGTGTCCCTGGTGTTTGGTGTCCGGGGTGTTTGGTGTCCCTGGTGTCCCGGGTGTTTGGTGTCCCTGGTGTTTGGTGTCCCTGGTGTTTGGTGTCCGGGGTGTTTGGTGTCCCTGGTGTTTGGTGTCCGGGGTGTTTGGTGTCCCTGGTGTTTGGTGTCCCTGGTGTTTGGTGTCCCTGGTGTTTGGTGTCCCTGGTGTTTGGTGTCCCTGGTGTTTGGTGTCCCTGGTGTTTGGTGTCCCTGGTGTTTGGTGTCCCTGGTGTTTGGTGTCCGGGGTGTTTGGTGTCCCTGGTGTTTGGTGTCCGGGGTGTTTGGTGTCCCTGGTGTTTGGTGTCCCTGGTGTTTGGTGTCCCCTGGTGTTTGGTGTCCCTGGTGTTTGGTGTCCCTGGTGTTTGGTGTCCGGGGTGTTTGGTGTCCCTGGTGTTTGGTGTCCCTGGTGTTTGGTGTCCCGGGTGTTTGGTGTCCCTGGTGTCCGGGGTGTTTGGTGTCCCCGGGTGTTTGGTGTCCCTGGTGTTTGGTGTCCGGGGTGTTTGGTGTCCCTGGTGTTTGGTGTCCCTGGTGTTTGGTGTCCCGGGTGTTTGGTGTCCCTGGTGTCCCGGGTGTTTGGTGTCCCTGGTGTCCCGGGTGTTTGGTGTCCCTGGTGTTTGGTGTCCCGGGTGTTTGGTGTCCCTGGTGTCCGGGGTGTTTAGTGTCCCTGGTGTTTGGTGTCCCTGGTGTTTGGTGTCCCGGGGTGTTTGGTGTTCCAGGGTGTTTGGTGTCCCTGGTGTTTGGTGTCCCGGGTGTTTGGTGTCCCGGGGTGTTTGGTGTCCCGGGGTGTTTGGTGTCCCGGGGTGTTTGGTGTCCCGGGGTGTTTGGTGTCCCGGGGTGTATGGTGTCCCGGGTGTATGGTGTCCCGGGTGTTTGGTGTCCCGGGTGTTTGGTGTCCCTGGTGTTTGGTGTCCCTGGTGTTTGGTGTCCGGGGTGTTTGGTGTCCGGGGTGTTTGGTGTCCGGGGTGTTTGGTGTCCGGGGTGTTTGGTGTCCCGGGGTGTTTGGTGTCCGGGGTGTTTGGTGTCCCCGGGTGTTTGGTGTCCCCGGGTGTTTGGTGTCCCGGGTGTTTGGTGTCCCCGGGTGTTTGGTGTCCCCGGGTGTTTGGTGTCCCCGGGTGTTTGGTGTCCCCGGGTGTTTGGTGTCCCCGGGTGTTTGGTGTCCCCGGGTGTTTGGTGTCCCGGGTGTTTGGTGTCCCCGGGTGTATGGTGTCCCCGGGTGTTTGGTGTCCCGGGTGTTTGGTGTCCCGGGATGTTTGGTGTCCCGGGTGTATGGTGTCCCGGGGTGTTTGGTGTCCCGGGGTGTTTGGTGTCCCTGGTGTTTGGTGTCCCGGGGTGTTTGGTGTCCCTGGTGTCCCGGGTGTTTGGTGTCCCTGGTGTCCCTGGTGTTTGGTGTCCCGGGTGTTTGGTGTCCCTGGTGTCCGGGGTGTTTAGTGTCCCGGGTGTTTAGTGTCCCGGGTGTTTGGTGTCCCGGGGTGTTTGGTGTCCCGGGACGTTTGGTGTCCCGGGTGTATGGTGTCCGGGGTGTTTGGTGTCCCGGGATGTTTGGTGTCCCTGGTGTTTGGTGTCCCTGGTGTTTGGTGTCCCGGGGTGTTTGGTGTCCCGGGGTGTTTGGTGTCCCGGGGTGTTTGGTGTCCCGGGGTGTTTGGTGTCCCGGGGTGTTTGGTGTCCCTGGTGTTTGGTGTCCCCGGGTGTTTGGTGTCCCCGGGTGTTTGGTGTCCTGGGTGTTTGGTGTCCCGGGGTGTTTGGTGTCCCCGGGTGTTTGGTGTCCCCGGGTATTTGGTGTCCCCGGGTGTTTGGTGTCCCGGGGTGTTTGGTGTCCCGGGTGTTTGGTGTCCCCGGGGTGTTTGGTGTCCCCGGGGTGTTTGGTGTCCCGGGGTGTTTGGTGTCCCGGGGTGTTTGGTGTCCCCGGGTGTTTGGTGTCCCCGGGTGTTTGGTGTCCCCGGGTGTTTGGTGTCCCCGGGTGTTTGGTGTCCCGGGTGTTTGGTGTCCCCGGGTGTTTGGTGTCCCGGGTGTTTGGTGTCCCCGGGTGTTTGGTGTCCCCGGGTGTTTGGTGTCCCCGGGTGTTTGGTGTCCCGGGTGTTTGGTGTCCCGGGTGTTTGGTGTCCCCGGGTGTTTGGTGTCCCTGGTGTTTGGTGTCCCGGGGTGTTTGGTGTCCTCGTGTATTCTAATACCGGTTTTGAAGGTGCAGAAAGTTTGCGTGGATTTCTACCACCAGGGGCCTGACAGCTGAGTGAACAGCGCTTCATATTCGTAGTCCTGAGGTTCCGGGTTCGATCCCCGGCGGAGGCGTAAACACATGGGCAGAGTTTCTTTCACTCTGATGCACCTGTTCACCTACCAGTAAATAGGTACCTGGGAGTTAGACAGCTGCTACGGGCTGCTGCAACCTGGTGGTGTGTAAGAAAAAGGAGGCCTGGTCGAGGACTGGGCCGCGGGGACGCTAAGCCCCGAAATCATCTCAAGATAACCTCAAGGTGTCGTGGAGGGGGTGAATATACACCCCCCTGTGGTGGGGGGGGGGGGTATATGCCAAGGTCCTCGCGGGTGGGGGAAGGGGGGGAGGGGTGAATATATACCCCCCTGTGGTGGGGGGGGTATATGCCAAGGTCCTCGCGGGTGGGGGAGGGGGGGGGGAGGGGTGAATATATATCCCCCTGTGGTGGGGGGGGGGGTATATGCCAAGGTCCTCGCGGGTGGGGGGAGGGGGGAGGGGTGAATATATATCCCCCTGTGGTGGGGGGGGGGGTATATGCCAAGGTCCTCGTGGGTGGGGGGAGGGGGGAGGGGTGAATATATACCCCCCTGTGGTGGGGGGGGTATATGCCAAGGTCCTCGCGGGTGGGGGGAGGGGGGAGGGGTGAATATATATCCCCCTGTGGTGGGGGGGGGGGTATATGCCAAGGTCCTCGCGGGTGGGGGGAGGGGGGAGGGGTGAATATATATCCCCCTGTGGTGGGGGGGGGGTATATGCCAAGGTCCTCGCTGGTGGGGGGAGGGGGGGAGGGGTGAATATATACCCCCCTGTGGTGGGGGGGGGGGGTATATGCCAAGGTCCTCGCGGGTGGGGGGAGGGGGGAGGGGTGAATATATATCCCCCTGTGGTGGGGGGGGGGTATATGCCAAGGTCCTCGCGGGTGGGGGGAGGGGGGAGGGGTGAATATATATCCCCCTGTGGTGGGGGGGGTATATGCCAAGGTCCTCGCTGGTGGGGGGAGGGGGGGAGGGGTGAATATATACCCCCCTGTGGTGGGGGGGGGGTATATGCCAAGGTCCTCGCGGGTGGGGGGAGGGGGGGGGAGGGGTGAATAGCATCAGGTACAATATTTTAAATGCACCGCCACACCCCCCCCCCCCCCCCGCCTGCGGTGGGGTGTTGCCTCAGTGACGGTTGAGAGTATTGACCTTTCCTTGCTTGTCTTACCTTCCTGCCTGTTACCTTGCTTGTCTTACCTTCCTGCCTGTTACCTTGCTTGTCTTACCCTCCTGTCTGTTACCTTGCTTGTCTTACCCTCCTGCCTGTTACCTTGCTTGTCTTACCTTCCTGCCTGTTACCTTGCTTGTCTTACCCTCCTGCCTGTTACCTTGCTTGTCTTACCCTCCTGCCTGTTACCTTGCTTGTCTTACCCTCCTGCCTGTTACCTTGCTTGTCTTACCCTCCTGCCTGTTACCTTGCTTGTCTTACCCTTCTGCCTGTTACCTTGCTTGTCTTGCCTTCCTGCCTGTTACCTTGCTTGTCTTGCCTTCCTGCCTGTTACCTTGCTTGTCTTGCCTTCCTGCCTGTTACCTTGCTTGTCTTACCCTCCTGCCTGTTACCTTGCTTGTCTTGCCTTCCTGCCTGTTACCTTGCTTGTCTTGCCTTCCTGCCTGTTACCTTGCTTGTCTTGCCTTCCTGCCTGTTACCTTGCTTGTCTTACCCTCCTGCCTGTTACCTTGCTTGTCTTGCCTTCCTGCCTGTTACCTTGCTTGTCTTACCCTCCTGCCTGTTACCTTGCTTGTCTTACCCTCCTGTCTGTTACCTTGCTTGTCTTACCCTCCTGCCTGTTACCTTGCTTGTCTTACCTTCCTGCCTGTTACCTTGCTTGTCTTACCTTCCTGCCTGTTACCTTGCTTGTCTTGCCTTCCTGCCTGTTACCTTGCTTGTCTTGCCTTCCTGCCTGTTACCTTGCTTGTCTTACCCTCCTGCCTGTTACCTTGCTTGTCTTACCCTCCTGCCTGTTACCTTGCTTGTCTTACCCTCCTGCCTGTTACCTTGCTTGTCTTGCCTTCCTGCCTGTTACCTTGCTTGTCTTGCCTTCCTGCCTGTTACCTTGCTTGTCTTGCCTTCCTGCCTGTTACCTTGCTTGTCTTGCCTTCCTGCCTGTTACCTTGCTTGTCTTGCCTTCCTGCCTGTTACCTTGCTTGTCTTGCCTTCCTGCCTGTTACCTTGCTTGTCTTACCCTCCTGCCTGTTACCTTGCTTGTCTTACCCTCCTGCCTGTTACCTTGCTTGTCTTGCCTTCCTGCCTGTTACCTTGCTTGTCTTACCCTCCTGCCTGTTACCTTGCTTGTCTTGCCTTCCTGCCTGTTACCTTGCTTGTCTTACCCTCCTGCCTGTTACCTTGCTTGTCTTACCCTCCTGCCTGTTACCTTGCTTGTCTTACCTTCCTGCCTGTTACCTTGCTTGTCTTGCCCTCCTGCCTGTGGCTGTTACCTTGTTAGTCATCAAACAAGTCACAGAGGTCCTGTCCAGCGAGCTTAACATCTGGTTCTTGGATGATGGTACCCTAGCTGGTTCCCAAGACTCCCTCCTGGAGGACATCAGAAAACTCCAGGAGCAAGGCGCAGTTTCAGGCCTCACCCTGAACCCTTCTAAATGTGAAATAATATGTTCCAACCAGGGCATCGTAGAGAGAATAGAGGGTCTTCTGCCAAATATCCATAAAACTAAACCTGAAGACAGCACACTCCTAGGAGCTCCCCTGGGGTTGAAAGCCATCGATGAGGTCCTTGATAAGAAAATCGCCGACCTTAAGAGGATGGATGGGAGGATTGAGGATATTGATGCTCATGATGCACTCTACCTCATCACCAGATGTCTGTCCCTCCCCAGGTTAACCTACTTTCTGAGGTGTTCACCTACTAGCTGTGACCGGTTACTGAAATCAATGCTAGAAAAAGCCCTTAACCTCTCTCTTGATGACCTACAGTGGAAACAAGCTTCTCTTCCCGTAAGACTTGGGGGCCTCGGAGTTCGAACAGCAACGCAAATAGCTGTACCAGCCTTCCTGTCCTCCTCATCGGCATCCGACGACCTTGTGAAAGAAGTTCTACCTACCCACTTACATCAGCTGGCAGGTAAACACGATCCCAACTTTACACGCTGTGCCACCGAGTGGGCTTCTTGTGCTGCAACAACACAACACGACATTGCTCGCCTCTCAGCAGTAGCAACCCCACTGTCGGCAACTGGCACGCGTCTCGCACCACACGCCCTCAGAATTCCTGTGGCCCTCCGCCATGCTGCCTCAATCCACACCAGATATAGGTGTATTTGCGGCGAGGTGGGGGCCGACAGGTACGGCCACCATGGCCTACTGTCAAAGCACAGAGGAATGGCACTCGAGGCACAGTGAAGTTAACATCATCAAGAGGAGCCTCACCACAGCTGGATGCCCAGCTGAAAGAGAGCCCCGTTACGTAATGCCCCGTAACTGATGCTCTTATTGGTCACCCGGATGGTATCACAGTGAACCCCTGGAAAAACGGCAAACAGTTGGTATGGGACTACTCTTGCGTATCAACCCTGGCTAACACCTACATTGACCTCAGTGTTGCACAACCAGGTGGCGCTGCCACCCACAGGGAAGCAGCCAAATCCCATAAGTACAGAGAACTGGATCACCACTACAATTTTGTCCCCATTGCTTCTGAGACACTCGGCGTCTGGGGTAAAAGTGCTACCAGTTTTTTTAAGGAACTGGGTTCTAGGCTAATTTAAACAAGAGACCATACAGCTGCCAGCTTCCTTTTCCAGCGCCTCAGCGTGGCGAGACAGGGGGATGGGAAATGCCCACTGCATTCTGGGTTCCTGCCCACCATCTGAGGAGCTGGAGGAACTCGACAACTTATGATAATCATCTTTGTACCCAATATGCAACTCCTTATATATATAATATATATATATATATATATTATAAATAATATAATGTGTGTGTGCATATGTATATATGCGTTTTTCTGCTAGTTTTAATAGAGGAGTTAATTCCTGTAAGGTGACTCGTGTTAAGGAATCCGGAAAGGTTGAGGGGTGGGGGAGGGGGGGGGGGTGACTCGGGGCACACTAGGGGGGGGGGGGTAACTCAGGGCACACTAAGGGGGGGTGACTCAGGGCACACTAAGGGGGGGGGTGACTCAGGGCACACTAGGGGGGGGTGAATCAGGGCACACTAGAGGGGGGGTGACTCAGGGCACACTAAGGGGGGGGGTGACTCAGGGCACACTAGGGGGGGGGGGGGTGACTCAGGGCACACTAGGGGGGTGGCCAGGGATAGGGTGACTCAGGGCACACTAGGGGGGGGGTGACTCAGGGCACACTAGGGGGGGGTGACTCAGGGCACACTAGGGGGGGGTGACTCAGGGCACACTAGGGGGGGGTGACTCAGGGCACACTAGGGGGGGGGGGGTGACTCAGGGCACACTAGGGGGGGGTGACTCAGGGCACACTAGGGGGGGGGTGACTCAGGGCACACTAGGGGGGGGGGTGACTCAGGGCACACTAGGGGGGGGGGTGACTCAGGGCACACTAGGGGGGGTGACTCAGGGCACACTAGGGGGGGGGGTGACTCAGGGCACACTAGGGGGGGGGTGACTCAGGGCACACTAGAGGGGGGGGGGTGGCCAGGGATAGGGTGACTCAGGGCACACTAGGGGGGGCGGCCAGGGCTGGGGTGACTCGGGGCACACTAGGGGGGTGGCCAGGGATAGGGTGACTCGGGGCACACTAGGGGAGGTGCCCAGGGCTAGGGTGACTCAGGGCACACTAGGGGGGTGCCCAGGGCTGGAGTGACTCAGGGCACACTAGGGGGGGGTGTCCAGGGCTGGAGTGACTCAGGGCACACTAGGGGGGGGTGTCCAGGGCTGGAGTGACTCAGGGCACACTAGGGGGGGGGTGTCCAGGGCTGGGGTGACTCAGGGCACACTAGGGGGGGTGTCCAGGGCTGGGGTGACTCAGGGCACACTAGGGGGGGTGTCCAGGGCTGGGGTGACTCACGGCACACTAGGGGGGGTGTCCAGGGCTGGGGTGACTCACGGCACACTAGGGGGGGGGTGTCCAGGGCTGGGGTGACTCAGGGCACACTAGGGGGGGGGTGTCCAGGGCTGGGGTGACTCAGGGCACACTAGGGGGGGTGACCAGGGCTGGGGTGACTCAGGGCACACTAGGGGGGGGGGTGGCTAGAGCTGGGGTAACTCAGGGCACACTAGGGGGGGTGACCAGGGCTGGGGTGACTCAGGGCACACTAGGGGAGGGGGTGTCCAGGGCTGGGGTGACTCAGGGCACACAAGGGGAGGGGGTGTCCAGGGCTGGGGTGGCTCAGGGCACACTAGGGGGGAGTGTCCAGGGCTGGGGTGACTCAGGGCACACTAGGGGGGGTGGTGGCCAGGGCTAGGGTGACTCAGGGCACACTAGGGGGGGGTGGCCAGGGCTAGGGTGACTCAGGGCACACTAGGGGGGGTGACCAGGGCTGGGGTGACTCAGGGCACACTAGGGGGGGGGTGTCCAGGGCTGGGGTGACTCAGGGCACACTAGGGGGGGGGGTGTCCAGGGCTGGGGTGACTCGGGGCACACTAGGGGGGGTGGTGGCCTGGGCTGGGGTGACTCAGGGCACACTAGGGGGGGTGTCCAGGGCTGGGGTGACTCAGGGCACACTAGGGGGGGGGGCAGGGCTGGGGTGACTCAGGGCACACTAGGGGGGGTGTCCAGGGCTGGGGTGACTCAGGGCACACTAGGGGGGGGTGGCCAGGGCTGGGGTGACTCAGGGCACACTAGGGGGGGGTGGCCAGGGCTGGGGTGACTCAGGGCACACTAGGGGGGGGTGGCCAGGGCTAGGTTGACTCAGGGCACACTAGGGGGGGGGGTATAGCCCCAACATTATAGGGTTATTATGGGGCTTGGAAGGAGAGTAATGAGAGGTGGGGTGTACTGGGCGCCATGGGTGTGTAGGCTGGAGTGATAGTGGTGGTCAGTGTGTACTGGTGTCCTCCCTGGCACTACCAGGTGCCGCTACTGAGGCACGCAGGCTGCCTCCCGTCCTGCCTCTTAATATTTCACACAACGTGTCCCCTAACCTTCACAACGTCAAGGAACTGTCGTACTCGAGTGCCTTTACCCTAACCTGCCTGCCAGAGGACACAAAACAGAAAACGGGACAGTATGTCAATGTCGCGAGCCGCACTATATATTAGTACGACAGTTTTTCGGCGTGCTATTATGAGTACGGGTTGCATTACCGTGGGGGCAGTTGGCGGGCAGGCGTGCCGGGGGCCGTGCCGGGGGCCGTGCCCGTGCCCGTACTGCTTGAGTTACATGTTATGTACGGTGTAATGTGGCGTAGTTTGGGTGGTGGCATTGTTGCCCATCAGCAGCGAGTGGTGACCATGTATGGCCTCGGGGCGGTGTGGCTGCGTCTTCTAGACGTTGTCGTGTAGCGACGGCCTTCTGGTTGGGGGGGGGGGTCGTGGGTATCTGAGCCACTGTAGTGTTCCAGCAGTGTTCCACGTTGTGTTGTAATGTGTAAGCATGATGGTATTACCTCGTCGGCATGTTGAGCGCCGCCACTCTCTGCAACCTGTTCTCTTGCCCAGCATGACCTTAAGATGCCCAAACCGGGTTGTAGAGGGTACAGCCTCGGGGGTGTGTGTACCTCGTGCCCCACGTGCTGGGGGCACGGCCTGGTGCCCCCACGTGCTGGGGGTACGGCCTGGTGCCCCCACGTGCTGGGGGCACGGCCTGGTGCCCCCACGTGCTGGGGGTACGGCCTGGTGCTCCCACGTGCTGGGGGTACGGCCTGGTGCCCCACGTGCTGGGGGCACGGCCTGATGCACCACGTGCTGGGGGCACGGTTTGGTGCCCCACGTGCTGGGGGCACGGTTTGGTGCCCCACGTGCTGGGGGCACGGTTTGGTGCCCCACGTGCTGGGGGTACGGCCTGGTGCCCCACGTGCTGGGGGCACGGCCTGGTGCCCCACGTGCTGGGGGCACGGCCTGGTGCCCCACGTGCTGGGGGCACGGCCTGGTGCCCCACGTGCTGGGGGCACGGCCTGGTGCACCACGTGCTGGGGGTGTGTGGTGGACCAGTTGAACCCTGCCTCTCGGCTCTTGCCCTCGTGTTCCACCCCTCCCTGCCTCACCCCGGCACCCCCTCCCTACCTCACCCCGTCACCCCCTCCCTACCTCACCCCGTCACCCCCTCCCTACCTCACCCCGCCACCTCATGGCTCACCTGTTTAAATTTTTAAATTTTGCCCCGAGGGGCGAGTTTATTGGGCAGCGCCACTCATCTTGTGAGTGGACACACCGCCATAGCAGCATGTACAACACTCCCCAATAGGAAGAAAACCCGCTGGGTTGTTCATCCTGTCACTTGTACCCAGACACAGCTGGGACTTGCTTAACTGTCTCAAGTGAACAGCTCCTCAAACAAGAAGATTAACATTTATCAACCCTTAAAAGCTTACGTTATCTTGCGGGTGCAAAATTGGGAAATCTTTTAAGAACAGTATCAACATTTGACAAAAAGTGTTTTCCTAACTCAAACAATGTGGGGTTTATTATTCTACAGTTATTCCTAATATCTCTCAGGTGTTCACATTCACGTAGATAGTGGTCAAGGAGGTGTCCATCACTCTCACCACAGATGCTGCAACTTCGCTGATCAACTGTTGTTTCCATTCCAAATCTCCATGGATATTTGTATCCAAGACGGATTCTCGCTATTACAGATTCTCTCCCTCGTCGTCCTCCTCTTCGGCCATACTGATTGGGATTGCCAGCTGCAACCATGTTGTACCATCGTACAGATTCACTGGTTTGTGCTTCTATCCTCCTTTCCTCAGTTACCTTGTCACGGTGATGTTGCCTGATAATACCTCTAATTTGTAGTTGAGTCTTGGGTATGAAGTATTCAATATGGTCTCCTTCAGCGCCTTCAGCAGCCAGCACATCTGCTCGTTCATTCCCACATATTCCAACATGGGAGGGGATCCACAGAAACTTGATGACTCTTCCCTGGTTGGTAAGTACTCTCACAGCTCTCTTGATTTCAGCGACTATTGCAAGATTTTCTGTCTGATTTTTACTTAGGCTTTGCAGTGCTGCTTTTGAATCGGTGCAAATCACTGCACCATTAGTGTTCCGTTCAAGAAACCTTAACGCCATAACAATGGCAGTTAGCTCTGCTTGCGTTGAAGAGGCATAGTTCTCAATACGTGCTTTTTCTTCATTTCTGCGTTGGAAGGTATTATCCTTGATTACCGTGTATGCTGCACCAGCCCTGCCATTGACAGGATTAGATGACCCGTCAGTGTAGATTTGATCTAATTCATCTCCGGCTTCTTTATAAATGTCCTCGAGATACTTGTGCCTCATTTCTTGTGGTATCATGTTGGATTTTTTCATTGCCATTTCATTGATGATGATCTTGCATGAGTCATCCTCCCAGGGAGGTAACCTCTCTACAGGCAGGAGCTCACGGGCTTGCTCAAGCAGGTGAAGCTCTTCAAGGTAGCAGACTGCTCTGTGATGCCATTTTTTGCTTCTCCTGTTTCCCCCTGAAAGTAGCACAGAGCTCAGTTTTTTCTTGGCAATATCATTGTAATGGGGATCTCTGGCTATCTTAATTGCAAGCTTAGCATTCAGCTCCTGAATTCTGCTTTTAATACTGGGAAGGGACAACTCCTCTCGTAGATTAGACGTTTTGGCAGTTCTTGGGACTCCAAGAATGATTGTCATGGCTTCATTTTGAATGCTTTCAAGCCTTTTCATATCGCTTTGGGAGTAGGTGCACAGTACTGGTGCGGCATAGTCTATGACGGAGCGCACATAGGCTGTGTACATCATTTTGAGCACGGCATTAGAGGCTCCATGTCCATTCCAGGTCATAGCTTTCAGTGCCCTGAGTCGACTTTTGCATGTTCCTATGAGTTGATTGAGCTCCTCTTTCTTTCCCTTGTTAGAGCCGACAGTGACGCCAAGGTACCGGTAGTGGTCAACCCATTCAAGTGTTACACCATTAATTTGCAGTTCTTCATTTGCTCTCCGCTTGTGATGGGAGTATGCCTTCGTCTTGTTTGTGGAGAGAGTGAAACCGAGCTCAATACATTTCCTTCCGAGGAGTTCAATGGACTGTTCAATTTTTCCCAAGGTGGGAGCTTGTATTAGGACATCATCTGCATATCCCACTTGTTGTGTTCCTTCCGGAAAATCAATATTTGCAATGGCGTTCATAAGTACATTGAATAGTGTAGGGCTTAAGACTCCGCCTTGGGGGGTCCCGAGTTCCATATTCATTGTTCTGGAGACTGCTCCATTGAAGCAAACCTTGGCTTTCCTTCCTGTGAGGTAGTCTTCAACCCATTTCATGAGTCTCCCCTTGACACCCATGCATGCAAGCTCGTCCAGGATCGCAATCCCCTGTGCTTTGTCGAAGGCTCCTCACCTGTTCCAGTGTTAGCAACGCCCCCCCCCCCACCACCACCACCACCACAGCGCCGTAGTGAAGCATGTCCGCCACTCGCCACACGGGACAAATATGGGAGGTGAAGACAGAGCGACGCCCGTGTGAACAAGCACGTGGTCAACACAAGATGGGGGCAGCGTTTAAGAAGAGGTGTGAAGTATGAGGATGAGGCAAGTGAGGCACCACCTGGGAGGGAGGTAGACGTTGTCTTCCTTCACCACCAGACACAAGCATGGTGAGAGCCTTCCGTTGCTCTCATCCCTTGGTGAAGACGCTCGCATATGGTGCCATAACCCCATATGTGTGACTGGTCATGGTAATAAGAGGCTGGAGCTACAAGACTGGCAGCTTGTACCTGCGTAATTGTTGTATTAACACAGACGGAGCCGCCGAGTGTATTAGTGTACTGCATGATCTTCCCAAGAGAATTCCAGTCATTCTGGAATGGTAGGAGGAGGAGGAGGAGGAGAGGAACATACTGGTGTTCTCTACGCAAGTCTAGCATGATATTCTCTCAGACACCACGAAGAAGTTCATTCCTCTTGGAAGAGGTTGAAAGTGGTTAAATAAAGTTGTTCAATAGTCGCCTCAGCAATAGGACATTAATAGGAAGGCATGACTGGTATAGAAAACGGAGCAGGGAGGTCAAGAGGGGGCACTCGTGGTCTGGCTTGTGGTTGTCCCTAAGTCACGGCAGACACACACAAGCAGTATGCTAATGGTCAAAGTTAAGTGACCAGCCCGAGCATTTGGAGCCTCACGAGGCAACCCGTCCTCTTAAAAATAACGTCACTTTTGGCTGGTATGCGCGGCGCAATGGCCAAATTTGGACGTAATTTGAAATGAAATCGACTCACAAAAGTGACGTACTGTCCCGCTTTCTGGGAGTCGTCCGGCCTACTCGGTAAGGTTAGAAGAGGAAACTTTCAATTAACGTTTTTCATAACGTTTTGAAACTTTATGATAATTTCCTGCCCACCTAACCTACCAGAGGATCCTTAACTTACTGTTGTTGGGGGGAAAAAAAATCCCAAATTTATTTTCATTTTTTTCCATTTTCAAATTACGTCCACTTTCGGCCATACTGGTAAACGGCCCAAAGCGACGTTCTTTTTAAGAGGACAGGTTACGCTCCAAGCAAAGTGACAATGTAGAACTGGGGAGGAGAGAGGATGGCGTGTGTCTGTACCATAACGAGAAGCCAATGGCGCCAATTGGCAAGATACACAAATTTATGAATGAATACAATTTCCCAACGAGCGCCAGAGGTACATGTAAACCCGATAACATCGTCGGCACATGCAACAACTGGCACGTGTATATATAAACCACATTTTTGACCTTAAACAAGAAATCTTTAAAAGACACCTACACGGCCCAGTTCTAGAACACGCGGTACTACAATATTATCATCGCTAAGCACTAACTAAAGGGAGAAAATAACGAAGAAACTCCTTTCTAGAGTGTGTGTCTGTCTGTGTGTCTCTGTGTGTGTGTGTGTGTGTGTGTGTGTGTGTGTGTGTGTGTGTGTCTGTGTGTCTGTGTGTGTGTGTGTCTGTGTGTGTGTGTGTCTGTGTGTGTGTGTGTGTGTGTGTGTGTGTCTGTGTGTGTGTGTCTGTGTGTGTGTGTGTGTGTCTGTGTGTGTGTGTGTCTGTGTGTGTGTGTGTGTGTCTGTGTGTGTGTCTGTGTGTGTGTCTGTGTGTGTGTCTGTGTGTGTGTGTCTGTGTCTGTGTCTGTGTGTGTGTGTGTGTGTGTGTGTGAGTGTGTGTGAGTGTGAGTGTGAGTGTGAGTGTGTGTGTGTGTGTGTGTGTGTGTGTGTGTGTGTGTGTGTGTGTGTGTGTGTGTGTGTGTGTGTGTGTGTGTGTGTCAGGGGTGACATGTCTTAATTATAACTTGGGTCAGTGGAAAAGTGTTCTGGTATATGCAGTTGTGTTTATTTGATAGTCGTAGTGTTGCAGGTTAATATAATTTGTTAAGTATTAAGACATATATGTTAAAGCTTGGTTAGTTAAGTGTGTAGACATACACTTGTCAAGTATGACCAGTCACAACACACGTCACCAGCATAGTTATTGACACAACAAAGTTTGTTTTAAACATTACTTAATCTACACTTGTCAAGTATGACCAGTCACAACACACATCACCAGCATAGTTATTGACACAACAAACTTTGTTTTAAACATTACTTAATCTACACTTGTCAAGTATGACCAGTCACAACACACATCACCAGCATAGTTATTGACACAACAAACTTTGTTTTAAATATTACTTAATCGAGAACTTTAGTCGGGTTTTAAAATGTTGCAATTTGTAGTAGTTCTGTCCAGAAGAATTTATATCTGCTTTTAATCCTGGGAATTAGTAACTTTATTATTGAATTTTTCCATTGATGAAAGGAATTTTAGTGTTAGTATCAATATTCCGTGGGAGGCGTTATGGGGACCAAGCTTAACAGCCCGTCTTAACAGCTGGGCTTAACAGCCCGTCTTAACAGCTGGGCTTAACAGCCCGTCTTAACAGCCCGTCTTAACAGCCCGTCTTAACAGCTGAGCTTAACAGCCCGTCTTAACAGCTGGGCTTAACAGCCCGTCTTAACAGCTGGGCTTAACAGCCCGTCTTAACAGCTGGGCTTAACAGCCCGTCTGAACAGCGGCTCTAGCTGCTGTTGCATTAGTTAAGAAGAAGCCTATTGTGTGTGTGTGAGTTTTGTTCTCGTCCGGGGACGTGTCTTATTGATTAGTGGCCACCACCACCACCACCAGCCCCTGTGTGTTGCCTCACCTTCCTGGATGGCAGGCGCCACCTGCCACCACCACCACCACCACCACCAGCCCCTGTGTGTTGCCTCACCTTCCTGGATGGCAGGCGCCACCTGCCACCACCACTACCACCACCACTACCACTACCACCACCACCACCACCACCACCACCAGCGTGTTGCCACACACACACCTGGATGGCAGACGGGTCTGTGGTGTACTATCACAAAGGCAGGTACCGCGATAACGTACCGTGTCTGCCATTGGTTTAATCCATCATCTCTCTCTATGGTAGGGGAGTAAAGAGGAAGGAGAGGCATAGGTGAAGGGAAGTATAGAAGTGGGAAATACAGTGAGACGTATGAAAGCAGGCGGGCTGTCCGCCTTGCTGACACGATGTGTGGGTGTTGGCAGCTAAGCTAAGCTGGCTCCCTCTTGTCAGGGAGCTGTGAGTGTGTGAGAGGGTCTTCACGTGTGTTTCACCATATATGGATGTCCATAGATGAATACTGTGTAGTGTTCGTATATACACACTCCGGTGCTTCCACACATGTTGTTCTGTTCAAGGTTAGGTACGGGTTGTGGGGGGGGGGGGGGGGGGAACCGGCCCGAGGGGGGGGGGGGGGGAACCGGCCCGAGGGGGGGGGGGTTGAACGTGGAGAGAATGGGACGAAAAGAGGAAGGTATTAATTAATGGGAGACAAAAAGGTACAAAAAAATCAGCCGTGTGGAGTCCATGTGTTACCAGCTGTATAAATGTCTGCTAAGAGTGTCCCCCCCACACTGTTGGCCACTGTTTACTGTTCACGTTGGACTAAGTCCCTGGAGTTAGTTAACACATTAATCATCGTTTCAATCCTGATGTTAAATTGTTAAGGTTATATGTTTGGTGTTCATGTAGTACAGTTGCTGTTGTTGATAATGTGGATTACTTTGAGCATGAATTACTGCACCATAATTACCTCTGCTGATAGTGTTATCATTCTGGTAAAACTCTGTATACAAGAATGCAAATTAACTTTAATAATGAGTATTATCAGCAGACTTTTGGAACTGTAGTGGGAAATATCTCCAATGTTTTCAAATTTGTACATGGAATTTTTTTTAAAGAAACTTATTTATAAAATTACCCATTCAATTGACCAGACCACACACTAGAAGGTGAAGGGACGACGACGTTTCGGTCCGTCCTGGACCATTCTCAAGTCGGTTGTGATCAAGTCGTCCCTTCACCTTCTAGTGTGTGGTCTGGTCAACATAATTTAACCACGTTATTGTGACTCATCGCTTGCATACCCATTCAGTCATTCCATGGTTGTGTATTTGGCCTTTAAGTGTAAATTCGGACGAGTATTTTTACAAGAGTTAAAGATCAAGTCACCTCCATAACATTTCCTATAGACTGAAATTGATAATGTTTGCCATTTTTGGATATCCTTATTCTTAAGGAAGATTGTTCACTTAAGTTTAGTGTTTAGTAAATAATTTCTTGTTCATTATTTCTCTGGGCATAAATATAATGTGAAGGAATGTTTCTCTAGGCATCAAGGAGCTCCTAGCATCAAGGAGCTCCTAGCATCAAGGAGCTCCTAGCATCAAGGAGCTCCTAGCATCAAGGAGCTCCTAGCATCAAGGAGCTCCTAGCATCAAGGAGCTCCTAGCATCTAGGAGCTCCTAGCATCAAGGAGCTCCTAGCATCAAGGAGCTCCTAGCATCTAGGAGCTCCTAGCATCAAGGAGCTCCTAGCATCTAGGAGCTCCTAGCATCTAGGAGCTCCTAGCATCTAGGAGCTCCTAGCATCTAGGAGCTCCTAGCATCAAGGAGCTCCTAGCATCAAGGAGCTCCTAGCATCAAGGAGCTCCTAGCATCAAGGAGCTCCTAGCATCAAGGAGCTCCTAGCATCAAGGAGCTCCTAGCATCAAGGAGCTCCTAGCATCAAGGAGCTCCTAGCATCAAGGAGCTCCTAGCATCAAGGAGCTCCTAGCATCTAGGAGCTCCTAGCATCTAGGAGCTCCTAGCATCTAGGAGCTCCTAGCATCTAGGAGCTCCTAGCATCTAGGAGCTCCTAGCATCTAGGAGCTCCTAGCATCTAGGAGCTCCTAGCATCTAGGAGCTCCTAGCATCAAGGAGCTCCTAGCATCAAGGAGCTCCTAGCATCAAGGAGCTCCTAGCATCAAGGAGCTCCTAGCATCAAGGAGCTCCTAGCATCAAGGAGCTCCTAGCATCAAGGAGCTCCTAGCATCTAGGAGCTCCTAGCATCAAGGAGCTCCTAGCATCAAGGAGCTCCTAGCATCAAGGAGCTCCTAGCATCTAGGAGCTCCTAGCATCTAGGAGCTCCTAGCATCTAGGAGCTCCTAGCATCTAGGAGCTCCTAGCATCAAGGAGCTCCTAGCATCAAGGAGCTCCTAGCATCAAGGAGCTCCTAGCATCAAGGAGCTCCTAGCATCAAGGAGCTCCTAGCATCAAGGAGCTCCTAGCATCAAGGAGCTCCTAGCATCAAGGAGCTCCTAGCATCAAGGAGCTCCTAGCATCTAGGAGCTCCTAGCATCTAGGAGCTCCTAGCATCTAGGAGCTCCTAGCATCTAGGAGCTCCTAGCATCTAGGAGCTCCTAGCATCAAGGAGCTCCTAGCATCAAGGAGCTCCTAGCATCAAGGAGCTCCTAGCATCAAGGAGCTCCTAGCATCTAGGAGCTCCTAGCATCTAGGAGCTCCTAGCATCAAGGAGCTCCTAGCATCAAGGAGCTCCTAGCATCAAGGAGCTCCTAGCATCAAGGAGCTCCTAGCATCAAGGAGCTCCTAGAGTTGTTGGCCGAGAACTCTTGGATGAAGAGTTAGGAAATATTTTATGCCATTGGTCTAAAGCTTTATCCACTAAGTTTGTTTGAAGTTTGACGTGCGAAGCTCAACATAACAAAATACCCACTGAAAGAATTCGCCCCAGGAAAAAAAAGTGATATGCTTATCAATTTTTCGGCATTCGAAAATGTTGTCAAGGCCTTGAAACTTGATCTTCATTTTGTTTAATTAGGAAAGTACAGTTGAAAAATGAATAGAAACAGACCAGGGAGTGATAACTCCATCGAACAGTACTCAAGACGGGACAACACAAGTGACTTGAAGAGTACAACCATTGTGATGGGATCCCTGGATTTGAAAGTTCTCGTAATCCATCCGATCATTTTTCTGGCTGTCGCAATATTTGCTTGGTCATGCTCCCTAAACGTTAGGTCGTCAGACATCATTATTCCCAAATCCTTGACATGCTGTTTACCTACTGCCTACTGCCTCGTATGGGCCAACATGCCTGTTGCAGTTACCTTCATTCTTATGGTCAGTAACAGTCCCGCAGATTCACGCAAAAAGCCAAAATTGATCAAACACAACGACCAAAAACACATGAACCAAAACTCCAGACGAATAGTTATTGTAATATAGGGAAATTATTATGGTCTAGTTACTCTTGGAGCCATTTGCTGGACCATTCCTTCAGGCTGTCCGGGTCATCCTGTAACCTCTTGCTGTCCTCCTGTATTATTTCCTCTCATAATTTTAGCATCATCAGCAAACATTGAGAAAGTCTACACCTTCTTGAAGATCAATCACATATATCAGAAACAGGGTAGGTACAGAAACGTGCGGGACTCCACTGATGACATTACGCCATTTTGAGATCTTGCACCTCTCAGTAACTCTCTGCTTCCTGTTGTTTAGGTATTCCCTTATCCATTGGAGCACCTTACCAGTTACTCCAGCTTGTTTCTCCAACTTGCACAACAGTCTCTTATGAGGTACTGTGTCAAAAGCTTTCTGACAGTCCAAGAAAATGCAGTCTGCCCATCCTTCTCTTGCTAGCTTAATGCTTGTTGCTTGGTCATAGATTTCTATTAAACCTGAGGGACATGACTTGCCATCCCTGAACCCATGCTGGTGACGTGTTACATAGTCCCTTCTCTCCAGATGTGCTACCAGGCTTCTCACGACCTTCTCCGTCACCTTGCATGGTGTACACGTTAAGGAGACCAGCCTGTAGTCTAGGGCCTCCCGCCTGTCACCCGTGTTATATACTGGGACCACAGAGCAGGTTGTAGAGACAAACTCCATAACTTTAAAGGCAGATATGATAGGGAAATAGCCCAGCATTGCACAACCAACGGCTAGAAAAGTGGGGTCTAGGAGCAGGAGCTCGTTCCTGCAAGCACAAATAAGCAAGTACACACGCACACGCGCACGCGCGCGCGCGTATAGGGTCCTGGTGGATAGCGCGCAGGACTCGTAATTCTGTGGCGCGGGTTCGATTCCCGCACCAGGCAGAAACAAATGGGCAAAGTTTCTTTCACCCTGAATGCCCCTGTTACCTAGCAGTAAATAGGTACCTGGGAGTTGGTCAGCTGTCACGGGCTGCTTCCTGGTGGGTGTGTGTGTGTGGTGAAGAAAAAAAATAGTTAGTAAACAGTTGAATGACGGTTGAGAGGCGGGCCGAAAGAGCAAAGCTCAACCCCGGCAAACAGAACTAGGTGAATACACATGGATATATAAATGGATGGATGGATAGACAGACGATAGACAGAGCTGGTGGTGTGGCAAATACTGACGTGAAAGTACGCTGCCATTAGAGCACTGACACACTTGTAATTACTGATCTAAAAATGTTGATCAGTGGGAGGGGGGGAATGTGCCCCCCCCCCCCCCCCTCCTGGCCAGGACTCGAGGCAACACAAGGCTATACAATGAGTGGATAGAACAAGGGAAGGTATTGATAAGGTATTACACACATTACAGATAAATCAAATAAGAGTGGGTATCAATTGAATAAGTTTAGATACAGGTAAATGCTGGCGTGGACACCAGAGTTGTGGGACCCATCACTTGATAACATAAAGGATTGACTCTAAAGCACCCGAGGGGTGGTGAGTGGATGTAAATAGGAGCGGCAACATAGGGGCTCGAACACCTGGCGAGTACTGCTGCACAATGACAGCCCCTTTCAAAGCTGGAGAAATTGCTGACCTGGAGAGCGTGCAGAGACCCTTTACTGCTAGAATCCACTCAGTAAAACATCTAAATTACTGGGACCGACTAAAGAGCCTAAATCTGTACTCCCTTGAGCGCAGGCGGGAGAGATACATAATAGTTTACACGTGGAAAATAATTGAGGGGCTGGTCCCAAACCTGCACACAGAAATAACACCACACGAGACCAGGAGGCATGGCAGGATGTGCAGAATACCCCCGTTGAAAAGCAAAGGTGCAACAGGTACTCTGAGAGAGAACTCTATCAACATCAGAGGCCCGAGACTGTTCAACACGCTTCCACTACACATAAGGGGCATAACTGGCTGACCCCTCAGTGTTCAAGAGAGAACTGGATAAGCACCTCCAAAGGATACCTGATCAACCAGGCTGTGACTCATACGTCAGGCTGCGAGCAGCCGGGTCCAACAGCCTGGTTGATCAGTCCAGCAACCAGGAGGCCTGGTCGACGACCGGGCCGCGGGGAAACTAAGCCCCGGAAGCACCTAAAGGTAACTAAGGTAACCTGCAGGTTTCTTACTTCTGATAAATCCCATTTGACTAAGGTCCAGGGTAGGCTTACCTGTGATTGAGGTTGGGTGGATAGGAATAGGAAGTGCTATTTTTTTTTTTTAATTTTGCCCCGAGGGGCGAGTTTATTGGGCAGCGCCACTCATGTTATAGATGGCGGTGTGTCCACTCATCTTATGAGTGGACACACCGCCATACCAGTATGTACATCACTCACCATACCAGTATGTACACCGCCATACCAGTATGTACATCACTCCCCAAAATGAAGAAAACCCGCTGGATTGTTCATCCTGTCTGATAGGAAGTGCTGTGTATGGGTTATAAGGGTTACTTCAGCTGCTGCCTTCAGTGTTGTGTGGCTTAAAGTGAAGACTTGCAGTGGTAGATGCCAGCCAAGAGGGACGCCGGCCTACCTCCAAGTGTCCCACATACCTCAACACTGTCTACCACGCTGAAGCCCAAGCCCTTAGCTTAGGCACACTTTATAATACTGTGCGAGGGAGGGAGGGAGTCAGGGGTGTTGTGGTGAGGGAGGGAGGGAGGGAGGGGTGTTGGGGTGAGGGAGGGAGGGAGTCAGGGGTGTTGGGGTGAGGGAGGGAGGGAGGGAGTCAGGGGTGTTGGGGTGAGGGAGGGAGGGAGTCAGGGGTGTTGTGGTGAGGGAGGGAGGGAGGGAGTCAGGGGTGTTGGGGTGAGGGAGGAAGTCAGGGGTGTTGGGGTGAGGGAGGGAGGGAGGGAGTCAGGGGTGTTGGGGTGAGGGAGGGAGGAAGTCAGGGGTGTTGGGGTGAGGGAGGGAGGGAGGGAGTCAGGGGTGTTGGGGTGAGGGAGGGAGGAAGTCAGGGGTGTTGGGGTGAGGGAGGGAGGGAGGGAGTCAGGGGTGTTGGGGTGAGGGAGGAAGTCAGGGGTGTTGGGGTGAGGGAGGGAGGAAGTCAGGGGTGTTGGGGTGAGGGAGGAAGTCAGGGGTGTTGGGGTGAGGGAGGGAGGGAGGGAGTCAGGGGTGTTGGGGTGAGGGAGGAAGTCAGGGGTGTTGGGGTGAGGGAGGAAGTCAGGGGTGTTGGGGTGAGGGAGGGAGGAAGTCAGGGGTGTTGGGGTGAGGGAGGAAGTCAGGGGTGTTGGGGTGAGGGAGGGAGGGAGGTAGTCAGGGGTGTTGGGGTGAGGGAGGAAGTCAGGGGTGTTGGGGTGAGGGAGGGAGGGAGTCAGGGGTGTTGGGGTGAGGGAGGGAGGGAGTCAGGGGTGTTGGGGTGAGGGAGGGAGTCAGGGGTGTTGGGGTGAGGGAGGAAGTCAGGGGTGTTGGGGTGAGGGAGGGAGGAAGTCAGGGGTGTTGGGGTGAGGGAGGGAGGGAGTCAGGGGTGTTGGGGTGAGGGAGGAAGTCAGGGGTGTTGGGGTGAGGGAGGAAGTCAGGGGTGTTGGGGTGAGGGAGGGAGGAAGTCAGGGGTGTTGGGGTGAGGGAGGGAGGAAGTCAGGGGTGTTGGGGTGAGGGAGGAAGTCAGGGGTGTTGGGGTGAGGGAGGGAGGGAGGGAGTCAGGGGTGTTGGGGTGAGGGAGGGAGGAAGTCAGGGGTGTTGGGGTGAGGGAGGGAGGAAGTCAGGGGTGTTGGGGTGAGGGAGGGAGGGAGGGAGGGGTGTTGGGGTGAGGGAGGGAGGGAGGGAGGGAGGGGTGTTGGTGAGGGAGGGAGGAAGTCAGGGGTGTTGGGGTGAGGGAGGAAGTCAAGGGTGAGGGAGGGAGGAAGTCAAGGGTGTTGGGGTGAGGGAGGGAGGAAGTCAGGGATGTTGGGGTGAGGGAGGGAGGGAGGGAGTCAGGGGTGTTGGGGTGAGGGAGGGAGGGAGTCAGGGGTGTTGGGGTGAGGGAGGGAGGGAGTCAGGGGTGTTGGGGTGAGGGAGGGAGGGAGGGAGTCAGGGGTGTTGGGGTGAGGGAGGGAGGGAGGGAGTCAGGGGTGTTGGGGTGAGGGAGGGAGGGAGGGAGGGGTGTTGGGGTGAGGAGGGAGGGAGGGAGGGAGGGAGGGGAGTTGGTGAGGGAGGGAGGGAGGGAGTCAGGGGTGTTGGGGTGAGGGAGGGAGGGAGGGAGGGAGGGAGGGGTGTTGGGGTGAGGGGTGTTGGGGTGAGGGAGGGAGGGAGGGAGTCAGGGGTGTTGGGGTGAGGGAGGGAGGGAGGGAGGGAGGGAGGGAGGGTTGTTGGGGTGAGGGAGGGAGGGAGGGAGTCAGGGGTGTTGGGGTGAGGGAGGGAGGGAGTCAGGGGTGTTGGGGTGAGGGAGGGAGGGAGGGAGGGAGGGGTGTTGGGGTGAGGGAGGGAGGGAGGGAGGGAGGGGTGTTGGGGTGAGGGAGGGAGGGAGGGAGGGAGACACGGGGGGGGGGAAGAGACACTGGGGTTCAGGGTTACAGGTGGAGTACGCTGCGTCTCACTACATGAGCCACGTTGACTACTCTCACTGTTGCCGCGCCGCGCCTCCCTCTCCTCCATGCGTGTTCCGGTGACACCTGTGGTGGGGGTGACACCTGTGCTGGTGGGTGACACCTGTGTTGGGGGGTGACACCTGTATAAGGCTACACGGTCCACCTTGTTACCTTAACATGTGTTAGGGACGGGTGGGGGTGTCATGAGTGTGTGTGTGTGTGTCACTGTCACACACACACCTACCTACCTTCCTGGGGGGGGGAGCGGAGTGGGTGCCCACTCTCACGGTCGTCCCCGAGGCTCTCCCACAGTTTGCTTTGCTTCAACAGGAAAGATGATGGAGAGGTATGGACGAAGGAAACGTTGTGGAATAGTCGAAAATGGTGGGATTTGATTAGCAGGCTTCGCTGACGGGGGTGTGTGTACTCACCTAGTTGTACTTACCTAGTTGTGCTTGCGGGGGTTGAGCTTTGGCTCTTTGGTCCCGCCTCTCAACTGTCAATCAACTGGTGTACAGATTCCTGAGTCTACTGGGCTCTATCATATCTACATTTGAAACTGTGTATGGAGTCAGCCTCCACCACATCACTGCCTGATGCATTCCATTCGTTAACTATGACATTGAAAAAATTCTTTCTAACGTCTCTGTGGCTCATCTGGGTACTAAGTTTCCACCTGTGTCCCCTTGTTCGTGTTCCACCCGTGCTGAAGAGTTTGTCTTTGTCCACCCTGTCAATTCCGCTGAGAATTTTGTAGGTGGTTATCATGTCTCCCCTTACTCTTCTGTTTTGTTGTTGTTGTTTCAGATTTAGCTACTCAGAACGAAGTGTCCATGTAGCACGGGCTATGGTGAGCCCGTAATCTTCTGTTTTCCAGGGACGTGAGGTCAGCGCCCTTACTCTTAACGCGTTGCTCATGCCTCTCAGTTCCGGGACCAGTCTGGTGGCATACCAATGAATCTTCTCTAACTTCTTGTGTTTAACTAGGCATGGACTCCAGGCTGGAGCTGCATATTCCAGGATTGGTCTGACATAGGTGTGGTATACAGGGTCCTGAACGATTCCTTACACAAGTTTCTAAAGGCAGTTCTTATGTTGCCCAATTTAGCATATGCCGCTGATGATATCCTTTTGATGTGTGCCTCTGGGGACAGGTTCGGTGTGATATCAACCTCCAGATCTTTCTCTCTATTTGACTCTTGCAGGATTTCACCTCCCAGATGGTACCTTGTGTTCAGTCTCCCGCTCCCTTCGCCTAATTTCATTACTTTAAACTTTCCTGAGTTGAACTTTAGCAGCCATTTTCTAGACCATTCCTCCAGCTTGTCCAGGTCGTCCTGTAGTCTCTGTCTATCTTCATCTGTCATGATTCTTCTCATAATTTTTGCATCATCAGCAAACATTGAGAGGATGAGTCTATACCTTCTGGAAGGTCGTTTAAATATATTAGAAACAGGATGGGTCCAAGTACTGAGCCCTGTGGGACTCCGCTGGTGACATCTCGCCACTCTGATGCCTTCCCCCTCACCGTTACTCACTGTTTCCTGTTCTTTAGATACTCCCTTATCCACTGGAACACCTTACCTTTTTCTCCTGCCTGCTGCTCCAACTTTCGTAACAGCCTTTTATGCGCACGTGTGTGTGTGTGTGTGTGGGGGGGGGGGGGGGGGGGGGAGTTAGGTGAGCTGGCTCTCTGTTGTGAGACCTTGTAAGGGTGTTCACATGTATTTGAACACACACATGGATGTCTGTGTGATTGCTGTCTGTCTGTCTCTCTCTCACACTCACACTCAAACACATACGAGCTACGAGGAAAGGCTAAAGGAGCTGAACCTGTCGTCCCTGGAAAACAGAATAGTAAGAGGAGACATGATAACCACCTACAAAATTCTCGGGGGAATTGACAGGCTGGACAAAGACAAACTCTTCAACACGGGTGGGACACTGTTATAAATAAAATAATGGGCTTGCTATGGGGGAACTGGTACTATTAGGGGTAAGGTCAGTCAGAATAAAGATGTATCTATTTGGGGAGATCAGTAAGGCCCGGCCCCCATGGAAACTAGAAGTGGTGCTGACTACTTGGCTACACAACAAGGTCAGTCTAGGGAATGATCAAGATCTCCTACACAGGAAGAACGATACTCTTATAATTCATGTACTTATTTATTAACCCCTTAACAGCCCCCCATATACATTCACACCAATAACAATAATAATAATAACTTTACCACACTACCTTACGTTAAAAGCCTTGGTCCACATAAGCAGGATACAAGGTTTTACACTGAACACAAGCTAGGGTAAAGCTCTACTATTGAATAATTTGAAGTTAGAGTCAGCTTAGGGTAGGGGACCACGTGGTTCCAATGGGACCCCCTTTAGAATAACTAGTAATATAAACTCTAAACACACCTAATACACACAAAATATACTACTCTACATATAGAACATGAGTATGCCAGACATGCATAATAACTCAGGGGGTACTTATCTTGAACAAGACACAGAAATAAGGAAACGAAGAGGAAGGGTAGGAGGTTCCTGTCCACACTACGCCAGCAAAGAAAAAAAAGATGGATTCTCAGTCTCCTTCCTCCCAGCTTGCTGCTGCCGGCAGACTGTTCAACTAATCGTACCGCAGCCCTATACCAAGTTTACTCAGGTTTACTTTACCAATGATTAGAGTATTAGTAAACATGGTTGGTGCCTATGTTATTATTTAATAATCAACCCCCAGCTCAGTCTTTAAATGCTCTTTGAGAAACAAGAATAGTCTTACGTCTGGCAGGGAAGATACAAACAAAACCACATCGAGTTGTGTTTTGCTAATCTAACGTAGCTTATTTAGTTAAATTTTGACCTCTGGTTTCCACTGAAGAACCCAGGGTCGTAACAGACACGAACAAGGGGACGCAGGGGGAAGCTGAGTATCCAGATGAGCCACAGAGACGTTAGAATTTTTTTCAGTGTCAGAGTAGTTAATAAATGGAATGCACTAGGAAGTGATGTGGTGGAGACTGACTCCATACACAGTTTCAAATGTAGATATGATAGAGCCCAATAGGCTCAGGAATCTGTACACCAGTTGATTGACGGTTGAGAGGCGGGACCAATGAGCCAAAGCTCAACCCCCGCAAGCACAACTAGGCGAGTACAATTAGGTGAGTATATATATATATATATATATATATACACACACACACACACACACACACACACACACACACACACACACACACACACACACACACACACACACACACACACACACACACACACTGTGAGGAAAGGCTGCGGGAAATGCACCTTACGACACTGGAAGACAGAAGAGTAAGGGGGGACATGATCACAACCTACAAAATCCTCAGGGGAATCGACCGGGTAAACAAGGATGAACTATTCAACACTGGTGGGACGCGAACAAGGGGACACAGGTGGAAGCTGAGTACCCAAATGAGCCACAGAGACGTTAGAAAGAACTTTTTCAGTGTCAGAGTAGTTAGTAAATGGAATGCATTAGGAAGTGATGTGGTGGAGGCTTACTCCATACACAGTTTCAAATGTAGATATGATAGAGCCCAATAGGCTCAGGAATCTGTACACCAGTTGATTGACGGTTGAGAGGCGGGACCAAAGAGCCAGAGCTCAACCCCCGCAAGCACAATTAGGTGAGTACAATTAGGTGAGTACACACATACATACATCATGTTCCGCGCCATCATGGAGCCCCCATCTGAAGAAACACACAAAGAAACTGGAGAAGGTTCAGAGATTTGCGACGAGGCTTGTCCCAGAGTTACGAGGGATGGGATATGAAGAGCGTCTGAAGGAACTGAACCTTACGACACTAGAGAAAAGAAGGGAGAGAGGAGATATGATAGGGACATATAAAATACTCAGGGGAATTGACAAAGTGGAAATAGATGAAATGTTCACACGTAATAATAACAGAACGAGGGGACATGGGTGGAAACTCAGATGAGTCAGAGATGTTAGGAAGTTTTCTTTTAGCGTGAGAGTAGTGGAAAAATGGAATGCACTTAGGGAACAGGTTGTGGAAGCAAATACTATTCATACTTTTAAAACTAGGTATGATAGGGAAATGGGACAGGAGTCATTGCTGTAAACAACCGATAGCTGGAAAGGTGGGATCCAAGAGTCAATGCTCGATCCTGCAAGCACAAATAGGTGAGTATACACACACACACACACACACACACACACAATGCACCTCACGACACTGGAAGACAGAAGAGTAAGGGGGGACATGATCACAACCTACAAAATCCTCAGGGGAATCGACCGGGTAAACAAGGATGAACTTTTCAACACTGGTGGGACGCGAACAAGGGGACACAGGTGGAAGCTGAGTACCCAAATGAGCCACAGAGACGTTAGAAAGAACTTTTTCAGTGTCAGAGTAGTTAGTAAATGGAATGCATTAGGAAGTGATGTGGTGGAGACTGACTCCATACACAGTTTCAAATGTAGATATGATAGAGCCCAATAGGCTCAGGAATCTGTACACCAGTTGATTGACGGTTGAGAGGCGGGACCAAAGAGCCAGAGCTCAACCCCCGCAAGCACAATTAGGTGAGTACACACACACAATGCCTAATGGGAAAGGGAAATCATGCCTAACAAACCTTTTGGAATTCTATGCAAAAGTAACAAGGATAAGGCAGGACCGAGAAGGTTGGGCAGACTGATAAAGACTGATTTCTAGACTGATAAAAAAGGCCTTTAATACAGTACCGCACACGAGACTGCTATTCCAACTTGAGAGGCAGGCAGGAGTAAGCGGAAAGGCCCTAGCAGGCCAAGTGTTTCTCGAGCTGGGACAAGGTCTGTTAGTCTGCTGATCTTGTTACTTGCCCCTGACACATGTTTGTGTATGCACTAACAATACAATTCGTCACAAACGGCCCACCGAGCCGGCCGCCGGACCATTAGTTCGGAGATTGACTAAACGGAACAAAAACCAGCGACCGGAGGGAGGGTGTCTGGGAGTCTCCAGGGCTCTACCCAGAACATGGCATTTCATTGCATTCATGTGTATGCACTATGCACTGCACGGGCATCCACTAACTGTGGATGCCCAGTTAGAATAAGACCTAACATCTGATGTTTATACAGTGTTCTTCAGAGAACACTGTATAAACATCAGAGGTCCACGGTTGTTCAACGTCTACCAGCGAGCATCAGAAATATTGCCGGAACAACCGTGGACATCTTCAAGAGGAAACTAGATTGTTTTCTTAAGAGTTCTGGACCAACCGGGCTGTGGTGGGTATGTGGGCCTGCGGGCAGCTCCCTGCAACAGCCTGGTGGACCAAACTCTCACAAGTCAAGCCTGGCCTCGGGCCGGGCTTGGGGAGTAGAACAACTCCCAGAACCCCATCAGCCAGGTATCAACCAGGTGGCATAGGTAAGGAACTACCTAACAGGAAAGAACCAGTGGGTAATGGTAAGGGACTTCTCGCCCCTTACCATTACCCACTGGTTCTTTCCTGTTAGGTAGTTCCTTACCTATGCCACCTGGTTGATACCTGGCTGATGGGGTTCTGGGAGTTGTTCTACTCCCCAAGCCCGGCCCGAGGCCAGGCTTGACTTGTGAGAGTTTGGTCCACCAGGCTGTTGCTCGCAGGCCCACATACCCACCACAGCCCGGTTGGTCCGGCACTTCTTTTAGAAAACAGTGTAGTTTCCTCTTGAAGATGTCCACGGTTGTTCCGGCAATATTTCTTATAGTCGCTGGGAGGACGTTGAACAACCGCGGACCTCTGATGTTTATACAGTGTTCTCTGATTGTGCCTATGGCACCTTTGCTCCTCACTGGTTCTATTCTGCATTTTTTCCATATCGTTCACTCCAGTACGTTGTTATTTTACTGTGTAGATTAGGGACCTGGCCTTCCAGTATTTTCCATGTGTATATTATTTGGTATCTCGTCTCCTTTCTAGTAAGTACATTTGGAGAGCTTTGAGACGATCCCAATAATTTAGGTGCTTTATCGCGTCAATGCGTGCCGTATATGTTCTCTGTATTCCCTCTATTTCAGCAATCTCCCTGCTCTGAAGGGGGAAGCGAGTACTGAGCAGTACTCAAGACGGGACAACACAAGTGACTTGAAGAGTACAGCCATTGTGATGGGATCTCTGGACTTGAAGGTTCTCGTAATCCATCCTATCATTTTTCTGGCTGACGCAATATTTGCTTCGTTATGCTCCCTAAACGTTAGATCGTCGGACATCATTATTCCCAAATCCTTGACATGCTGTTTACCTATTATGGGCAGATTTGATTGTGTTTTGTACCCTGTATTATGTTTAAGATCCTCATTTTTGCCGTATCTGAGTATCTGGTATTTATCACTTAAACATCATGTTATTTTCTGATGCCCAATCGAAAACTTTGTTGATATCTGATTGTAATTTTTCCATGTCTTCAGCAGAGGTAATTTTCATGCTGATTTTTGTATCATCTGGGAAGGATGACACGAAGCTATGACTTGAATTTTCATCTATATCTGAAATGAGAATAAGGAACAGCAGTGGTGCAAGGACTGTACCTTGAGGTACAGAGCTTTTAACTGCGATTGGACTTGATTTGATTTGATTGACTGTTACTCTTTGTGTTCTGTTCGACAGGAAATTGAGTATCCAGCGTCCTACTTTACCAATTATTCCCATTGACCTCATTTTGTGTGCAATCACTCCATGGTCACATTTGTCGAATGCCTTTGCCTTTGGGTGGCAAAGGGGTATGGGGTGCACAATAAACTACCGCTCACAGGATGAGTATGGGGTGCACTCCCCCTATGGGCTGCAGATCTCACTCCCAGCAGACACAGACAAGTGCAGAGAGGCATGTGTACAGGTGGTTTCCACACAGCTTCACCACATTCTCTGACTCCTGTTTTGCTGAGGACGATTGATGGCGTGCTGAGGACGATTGATGGCGTGCTGAGGACGATTGGTGATTAATGGCGTTGGTATGATGTGTGGGAGCGAGTCAAGAGGCAAGGCGTCGTAGGCAGGATAGAAAGGCAGGAAACTATCATGAGAAAGCGCCAAACCATTACGACTTATGAGCACTTAGAAGGGATATAAGGATTTGGGATGGGACGGGGGGAAGAAATGGTGCCCAACCACTTGGACGGTCGGGAATTGAACGCCGGCCTGCATGAAGGGAGGCGGGGGCCGGATAGAGGGAGCGAGTATTGTTTAGACAAGTGTGTGTAGGGAGGAGCGTCTGGGAGGGGCGTTGCAGAGATGCCCGCTGGAGATGACAGATACGCCCAGCATGACCTACATGAACCAGATAATTCTCAAGGTCGACTTCCTATCTGGCTGGGAAGACGGGAGCTTAGCCACCCCCGGCAGCGATAACGTGGCGGCGTCTGCGGGGAGCTTAGTTAGTTTAGTTCATTTATTATGCACCCCATACCCATCTTGTGGGCGGTAGTGGAAAGGGTAACAGAGGCACATAATGGGCTCAGGGACTGAACCTCACAATTCATTTAGCTAAGCAAGTTACAATCTTGATGAGCTAGTTACAAAATTCAATATAAGTCATCACATCAACAATGGGTTCGAGATCGACCTCAAGTACAGGTTCTAAATTAAGCAACTGACATATGTGGAGAGCTAGTGTCGAGATGCCAGTCTCCGCTCCTAATGTTGAGTACAGTTATTGTCGTCACAACTACCTCCTGGTCATTTGCTCTCGGCAGTCTGGCTATAAAACTCCTTGCAGCCCAGCCTCCAAAAATGGGGAGGGTAGTGTAACAGCCCCATAAGTGCAATTATGTACTGTTTGACAGTAAGGAAATGTACTTATTACACTTAGTATTAAAACGTACTGTCAATTCGGAGGATGGGTTGGAGGATGACGCCGCTGCTGCACTCTTGAGGACGAGTGACGCTGCTGCGGCACTCTTGAGGACGAGTGACGCTGCTGCGGCACTCTTGAGGACGAGTGACGCTGCTCAATACACTCTTGAGGACGAGTGACGCTGCTCAATACACTCTTGAGGACGAGTGACGCTGCTCAATACACTCTTGAGGACGAGTGACGCTGCTCAATACACTCTTGAGGACGAGTGACGCTGCTCAATACACTCTTGAGGACGAGTGACGCTGCTCAATACACTCTTGAGGACGAGTGACGCTGCTCAATACACTCTTGAGGACGAGTGACGCTGCTCAATACACTCTTGAGGACGAGTGACGCTGCTCAATACACTCTTGAGGACGAGTGACGCTGCTCAATACACTCGCTCTTAACGGCCAAATGATCAATTTCAATCATTGACACTCGGGTAATCGGCAATATATTACACATGTTTATTGCTCTCTTCCACAGCTGAAAAATTCATGTGTACTCACCTAGTTGTGCTTGCGGGGGTTGAGCTCAGGCTCTTTGGTCCCGCCTCTCAACTGTCAATCAACTGGTGTACAGATTCCTGAGCCTACTGGGCTCTATCATATCTACACTTGAAACTGTGTATGGAGTCTGCCTCCACCACATCACTGCCTAATGCATTCCACCTGTTAACTACTCTGACACTGATAAAGTTCTTTCTAACGTCCCTGTGGCTCATGTGGGTACTCAGTCTCCACCTGTGTCCCCTTGTTCGTGTACCACCCGTGTTAAACAGCTTTCATATAGTACTTAGAGTCCAGTATTGTGACACTTGGGCCCCAGTATCGTGACACTTGGGCCCCAGTATCGTGACACTTGGGCCCCAGTATCGTGACACTTGGGCCCCAGTATCGTGACACTTGGGCCCCCAGTATTGTGACACTTGGGCCCCCCAGTATTGTGACACTTGGGCCCCCCAGTATCGTGACACTTGGGCCCCAGTATTGTGACACTTGGGCCCCAGTATCGTGACACTTGGGCCCCAGTATCGTGACACTTGGGCCCCCCAGTATTGTGACACTTGGGCCCCCCAGTATTGTGACACTTGGGCCCCAGTATTGTGACACTATCATAAAAGGAAGGCGTGAAACCTGCCATATTTTTCCTTATTAAAGAAATATTGAACAATTTGGCCCAAGATGTACACGGAGAGAAGGCTAATTGTAATTAAATATATGTATTACAAATTTCAATCCAGCGCTTGTATGGTAGAGTTGTAACCATTGTAACTGATGGTGGTTCAATGTGTTGTCAAGAAACACAATGAGTTGTTTAGATGGTGTAAGATGTCTAATGTTGCTTTTATCTGTTTACTGTTGCAGGTGAGTAGTGGTGGTGGTGGCGCCCCTCCAACACACAGCCTTGTAAGTACACTGTAACTATCAGATACCCGCCAGGCTCCTACACCACACAGCCTTGTAAGTACACTGTAACTATCATATACCCGCCAGGCTCCTACACCACACAGCCTTGTAAGTACACTGTAACTATCATATACCCGCCAGGCTCCTACACCACACAAGATTTCGCCCGAGTTGTGTAGAATTATCTATACTACGCACAAATAAACGAGGAATATACTGGAGTTGTAACATTGACGGGTTCATATGGGAGAAAATATGACCCAGCTGATGACTGTCATAATTGAGGCACACACACGAACATTCACAGAAAAGATTCCAGCGATCAACCCGTTCTCGCACTTTTAAGTCAATATTGACTTATTAAATAAGTGCGTATGTGACATACTAATTTATTGTGAATATTTTAGTTTACCTTGAAAAGCTTCATACAAAACACCGACCTTATCTAACCTTCTTAGTATGTTAAGATAAGCATCTTATTGCTTCATAATTACAATTATTACTTAACCTATTATAGGTATAGGTTAAGTAATAATTGTAATTACAAAGCAATAAGATGCCTATTTTAACATACTAAGAAGGTTAGGTAAGGTCGGTGTTTTCTATAAAGATTTTCAAGGTAAACTAAAATATTCACAATAAATTAGTATGTCACATATGCACGTATTTAATAAGTCAATATTGACTATGGGAAAGTCCGAGAACGGGTTGCCAGCGATATCTGCGGACTGTGACAAAATAATACTACACAATGACCAAAGTCGGGAACTGGTAGTTGAGAGAAGCACAGTAGTTTTTTTTTTTTTTTTTTTTTTTTTTTTTTTTTTTTTTTTTTTTTTTTTTTTTCTACCACAGACGTGGCCGGACATTTACAATGCTAACCAGCATATATACATTTTCTTCTGTCCTCCATGGACAGGGTTAGAGAAGTGTTAAACATACAGTTCAAGGGTTTATTGAACACTCAACCACAGAAGGTGATTCGGTGCTTTTAAAATGCTAAGCTAACCTACATACGTAAATACAAAGATACACAGATTTACGTATGCCCTACATAAAGTGTTTGATGTGTCTTTTACATAGTGTCATTAATGTACATTCACAAAGGTGAAATGTAATGGTGAAAAAAAGCACAGTAGTGTGGAGGGAGTGTGTGTTGACCAGACCACACACTAGTAGGTGAAGGGACGACGACGTTTTGGTCCGTCCTGGACCATTCTCAAGTCGATTGTTGAGAATGGTCCAGGACGGACCGATACGTCGCCGTCCCTTCACCTTCTAGTGTGTGGTGTGGGCAACTTACTTTAGCCACGTTATTGTGACTCCTCGCCTGCACATGGAGGGCGCGTGTATCATGGTACACAACAGCAGTAATATTGCTGAGACAAGAAATATTAACATGAGAGCAACAGTGAGAGAGAATGGATAGACGAACAAATTAGGACCAAACACAGGGATGGCGCCAATAAAGAGGTGGCCAGGACCAACACAGGGATGGCGCCAATAAAGAGGTGGCCAGGACCAACACAGGGATGGCGCCAATAAAGAGGTGGCCAGGACCAAACACAGGGATGGCGCCAATAAAGAGGGGGCCAGGACCAAACACAGGGATGGCGCCAATAAAGAGGTGGCCAGGACCAAACACAGGGATGGCGCCAATAAAGAGGTGGCCAGGACCAAACACAGGGATGGCGCCAATAAAGAGGTGGCCAGGACCAAACACAGGGATGGCGCCAATAAAGAGGTGGCCAGGACCAAACACAGGGATGGCGCCAATAAAGAGGTGGCCAGGACCAACACAGGGATGGCACCAATAAAGAGGTGGCCAGGACAACACAGGGATGGCACCAATAAAGAGGTGGCCAGGACCAAACACAGGGATGGCGCCAATAAAGAGATGGCCAGGACCAAACACAGGGATGGCACCAATAAAGAGATGGCCAGGACCAAACACAGGGATGGCGCCAATAAAGAGATGGCCAGGACCAAACACAGGGATGGCGCCAATAAAGAGATGGCCAGGACCAAACACAGGGATGGCACCAATAAAGAGATGGCCAGGACCAAACACAGGGATGGCACCAATAAAGAGGTGGCCAGGACCAACACAGGGATGGCACCAATAAAGAGATGGCCAGGACCAAACACAGGGATGGCACCAATAAAGAGGTGGCCAGGACCAACACAGGGATGGCACCAATAAAGAGATGGCCAGGACCAAACACAGGGATGGCACCAATAAAGAGGTGGCCAGGACCAACACAGGGATGGCACCAATAAAGAGATGGCCAGGACCAAACACAGGGATGGCACCAATAAAGAGGTGGCCAGGACCAAACACAGGGATGGCGCCAATAAAGAGGGGGCCAGGACCAAACACAGGGATGGCGCCAATAAAGAGGGGGCCAGGACCAAACACAGGGATGGCACCAATAAAGAGGTGGCCAGGACCAAACACAGGGATGGCGCCAATAAAGAGGGGGCCAGGACCAAACACAGGGATGGCGCCAATAAAGAGGGGGCCAGGACCAAACACAGGGATGGCGCCAATAAAGAGGGGGCCAGGACCAAACACAGGGATGGCGCCAATAAAGAGGGGGCCAGGACCAAACACAGGGATGGCGCCAATAAAGAGGGGGCCAGGACCAAACACAGGGATGGCGCCAATAAAGAGGTGGCCAGGACCAAACACAGGGATGGCACCAATAAAGAGGTGGCCAGGACCAACACAGGGATGGCACCAATAAAGAGGTGGCCAGGACAACACAGGGATGGCGCCAATAAAGAGGTGGCCAGGACCAAACACAGGGATGGCGCCAATAAAGAGGTGGCCAGGACCAAACACAGGGATGGCGCCAATAAAGAGGTGGCCAGGACCAAACACAGGTATAAACAACCAGAAAAAAACAAATAAAAATGTAAAATATTTGCAGATACTCTTCACAGGAAATAAACAATCATGGGCCCAAGGGCGAAAAAATGCAATTTTATGTTTCCTCGAATTTCTGGAGGAACATGTTGGCGAGGGAGGGGGGGGGGTACATGCCGTTTTGGAACAGCTTACAGAGACTTCCACCCTTAACAATGTAAATCTTCAATTAATGTAAAAAAAAATGTTAAAATCTTCAGTTCCCGTAATTCCACGTGAGACGTAAACAGCGTTAGAGACGGGAGCACCAATATGATATAATGATTTATTTTTGTAAACAGGCAGACACAGTAGAACATAGAGTAGAGAGGAACAGCCATAGAATCACTGCACGAGTACAGGGGGGGGGGTGGGGGGGAGATACCCACAAGCCTGGAATACAAGTCATCAACAAGTACACAGGTACTACACCACACAACACCCACACTACCACCAACACTGGACGAACCACTACCACAACACACCCTGGGCGTGGGTGGCGAGGTGGGGGGGGAGAACTACCACAACACACCCTGGGCGTGGGTGGCGAGGGTGGGGGGGAGAACTACCACAACACACCCTGGGCGTGGGTGGCGAGGGTGGGGGGGAGAACTACCACAACACACCCTGGGCGTGGGTGGCGAGGGGGGGGGGGAGAACTACCACAACACACCCTGGGCGTGGGTGGCGAGGGGGGGGGGAGCTACCAAACCCCACCAGAAGTGACACGCAATATGGGAAATCATTGATATTTACAAACATACAAGGCTTAAATTCAACATAAAGAAACAAAGTTAAATTCATCAATGGCCTTCTAATAGAATCGAACCTAATATTTGGTGCACTTACGGAACCCTATACGAAAGATTACATGGATAGTGAAATCTAGATCCCAAATTATAATCTATATAGATGTGAGAGAGTAATTAGGTCACGTGGAGGAGTAGGTGTGTATATTAAAGAGGAGCTGGCATGCACACAGCTCCTGAAATAGACCAATGAGCTGGTAGAGGCACTTGGAACCAAGGTAGAAAATATAAAATTTAATTATTATTCTAATATACAAACCGCCAGATGCAACAGTTGAGGAATTCACCGAGTAGATACAAAAAAGAGAATATCCTTGATAACCTAACAAACCCAGTACCAGATATTATCGTCCTTGGAGTCTACAATCTACCCAGTTTACAATGGAGAAGAGTAAACAATAACATTATAGCAGGAAATCAACCTGGAAATAACCAGCCGCAGGTCAGAGAACTACTGAGATTCTGTGACAAATTCTCGCTCAGTCAGCAGATTACAGAACCAACAAGGAACGAGAACACGCTGGACCTGGTATTCACGAACAATGATGAGCTTATCAGACACTCAACAATCTCAGATACTACACACTCAGACCACAAGCTCATTGAAGTGCAAACTAACATTAATAACGGTAGTTGGTCCATAAGAACTAACAAGCGAGAAAGGTTATTCAGTCACTTCAATTTCAACTATAAGAGGATCGACTGGGAAAAAATGAATATAGACCTTACAAGGATTCATTGGGGAAATAGTATTATAGAACAAAACTCCCACACTGGGAATAGCTCAACTGACAGCTGAAGTATACAAGGTCTGTGTGAAGCACGTGCCTGTGAGCAGGGGCAGAAAGAGGACCACTCTAGAAGGAGAACGCGTGCCTGTGAGCAGGGGCAGAAAGAGGACCACTCTAGGAGGAGAACGCAGACCACTGTACAGGAGAAGGAAACAAAAATCACGGAAATACTTAGACACGACTATTACAAGCAAGGAAAATAATTTTAAACAGGGAGATCGAAGAAAAAGAGCAGACGCTGAAGCGATCCTACCAGTCTCAGGAAATGGAATTGGAACAAAAAGCTGTCAAAGAGAGAGACAGACACAGAGAGAGAGAGAGATATATAGAGAGAAGAAATATATAGATATATATATATATAGAGAGAGAGATATAGAGAGAGAGATATAGAGAGAGAGATATAGAGAGAGAGATATAGAGAGAGAGATATAGAGAGAGAGATATAGAGAGAGAGATATAGAGAGAGAGATATAGAGAGAGAGATATAGAGAGAGAGATATAGAGAGAGAGATATAGAGAGAGAGATATAGAGAGAGAGATATAGAGAGAGAGATATAGAGAGAGAGATATAGAGAGAGAGATATAGAGAGAGAGATATAGAGAGAGAGATATAGAGAGAGAGATATAGAGAGAGAGATATAGAGAGAGAGATATAGAGAGAGAGATATAGAGAGAGAGATATAGAGAGAGAGATATAGAGAGAGAGATATATATATATATAGAGAGAGAGATATATATATAGAGAGAGAGAGATATAAAGAGAGAGAGATAGTGAGAGAGAGAGATAAAGAGAGAGAGAGAGAGAGAGAGAGAGAGAGAGAGAGAGAGAGAGAGAGAGAGAGAGAGAGAGAGAGAGAGAGATAAAATATATATATATAATATATATATATATATATATATATATATATATATATATATATATATATATATATATATATAATATATATATATTAGTATATTTTGGTAGCAGTCTTTCCTGTAGACATATTTTATTAAATATGACCGAAAAAGTAAGATTAATAATTCTAACACGAATTTTCTCAATCTTTCGTACATTATGCTTCACTGTTGGAGGTAAATCAAAAATCACTTCTCCAAAATTCATTTTTATTTCTAGTCTGACGCGACACGGGCGCGTTTCGTAAAACTTATTACATTTTCAAAGACTTCACAAATACACAACTGATTAGAACTTGCGTTTCCCTGATTTTATATCTACATTTGAGTGAGGTGGGAAGGGTGATGTGGCATTACATTTGAATGAGGTGGGAAGGATGATGTGGCATTAGAGGATATTAATAGGGTATTAAAAGTATCAACACAAGACAGAACACGAAACAATGGATATTGAATAGAAGTGTTTGTAGAAAGCCTATTGGTCCATATTTCTTGATGCTTCTATATTGGAGCGGAGTCTTGAGGTGGGTAGAATATAGTTGTGCAATAATTGGCTGTTGATTGATGGTGTTGACTTCTTGATGTGTAGTGCCTCGCAAACGTCAAGCCGCCTGCTATCGCTGTATCTATCAATGATTTCTGTGTTGTTTACTAGGATTTCTCTGGCGATGGTTTGGTTATGGGAAGAGATTATATGTTCCTTAATGGAGCCCTGTTGTTTATGCATCGTTAAACGCCTAGAAAGAGATGTTGTTGTCTTGCCTATATACTGGGTTTTTTGGAGCTTACAGTCCCCAAGTGGGCATTTGAAGGCATAGACGACGTTAGTCTCTTTTAAAGCGTTCTGTTTCGTGTCTGGAGAGTTTCTCATGAGTAGGCTGGCCGTTTTTCTGGTTTTATAGTAAATCGTCAGTTGTATCCTCTGATTTTTGTCTGTAGGGATAACGTTTCTATTAACAATATCTTTCAGGACCCTTTCCTCTGTTTTATGAGCTGTGGAAAAGAAGTTCCTGTAAAATAGTCTAATAGGGGGTATAGGTGTTGTGTTAGTTGTCTCTTCGGAGGTTGCATGGCTTTTCACTTTCCTTCTTATGATGTCTTCGATGAAACCATTGGAGAAGCCGTTATTGACTAGAACCTGCCTAACCTGTAGGGTAAGGCAGGTTCTAGTCAATAACGGCTTCTCCAATGGTTTCATCGAAGACATCATAAGAAGGAAAGTGAAAAGCCATGCAACCTCCGAAGAGACAACTAACACAACACCTATACCCCCTATTAGACTATTTTACAGGAACTTCTTTTCCACAGCTCATAAAACAGAGGAAAGGGTCCTGAAAGATATTGTTAATAGAAACGTTATCCCTACAGACAAAAATCAGAGGATACAACTGACGATTTACTATAAAACCAGAAAAACGGCCAGCCTACTCATGAGAAACTCTCCAGACACGAAACAGAACGCTTTAAAAGAGACTAACGTCGTCTATGCCTTCAAATGCCCACTTGGGGACTGTAAGCTCCAAAAAACCCAGTATATAGGCAAGACAACATCTCTTTCTAGGCGTTTAACGATGCATAAACAACAGGGCTCCATTAAGGAACATATAATCTCTTCCCATAACCAAACCATCGCCAGAGAAATCCTAGTAAACAACACAGAAATCATCGATAGATACAGCGATAGCAGGCGGCTTGACGTTTGCGAGGCACTACACATCAAGAAGTCAACACCATCAATCAACAGCCAATTATTGCACAACTATATTCTACCCACCTCAAGACTCCGCTCCAATATAGAAGCATCAAGAAATATGGACCAATAGGCTTTCTACAAACACTTCTATTCAATATCCATTGTTTCGTGTTCTGTCTTGTGTTGATACTTTTAATACCCTATTAATATCCTCTAATGCCACATCATCCTTCCCACCTCACTCAAATGTAATGCCACATCACCCTTCCCACCTCACTCAAATGTAGATATAAAATCAGGGAAACGCAAGTTCTAATCAGTTGTGTATTTGTGAAGTCTTTGAAAATGTAATAAGTTTTACGAAACGCGCCCGTGTCGCGTCAGACTAGAAATAAAAATGAATTTTGGAGAAGTGATTTTTGATTTACCTCCAACAGTGAAGCATAATGTACGAAAGATTGAGAAAATTCGTGTTAGAATTATTAATCTTACTTTTTCGGTCATATTTAATAAAATATATATATATATATATATATATATATATATATATATATATATATATATATATATATATATATATATATATATATATATATATATATATATATATATAATGTCGTACCTAGTAGCCAGAACGCACTTCTCTGCCTACTATGCAAGGCCCGATTTGCCTAATAAGCCAAGTTTTCATGAATTAATTGTTTTTCGACTACCTAACCTAACTTTTTCGACTACCTAACCTAACCTATAAAGATAGGTTAGGTTAGGTAGGGTTGGTTACCTGGTTGATACCTGGTTGATGGGGTTCTGGGAGTTCTTCTACTCCCCAAGCCCGGCCCGAGGCCAGGCTCGACTTGTGAGAGTTTGGTCCACCAGGCTGTTGCTTGGAGCGGCCCGCAGGCCCACATACCCACCACAGCCCGGTTGGTCCGGCACTCCTTGGAGGAATAAATCTAGTTTCCTCTTGAAAATGTCCACGGTTGTTCCGGCAATATTTCTTATGCTTGCTGGGAGGACGTTGAACAACCGCGGACCTCTGATGTTTATACAGTGTTCTCTGATTGTGCCTATGGCACCTCTGCTCTTCATTGGTTCTATTCTACATTTTCTTCCATGTCGTTCACTCCAGTACGTTGTTATTTTACTGTGTAGATTTGGTACTTGGCCCTCCAGTATCTTCCAGGTTAGGTTCGGTCATATATCTACGTTAATTTTAACTATAATTAAAAAAATTGACCTCATACATAATGAAATGGGAAGCTTTATCATTTCATAAGAAAAAAATTAGAGAAAATATATTAATTCAGGAAAACTTGGCTTATTATGCAAATCGGGCCATGCATAGTAGGCCGAGAAGTGTGTTCTGGCTACTAGGTACGACATATATATATATATATATATATATATATATATATATATATATATATATATAAAATAAATAAATAAATAAATCCTAAATATTTGTTCACATATGCGAAATCAAAATAACCCACAGCCGTATTGGACTTTTACTTGCAACTGAAGGTTCATACAGAAGACAACAAAGAAATTAGTGAAATTCTGCAAGGCCAGATGAGGCTATGTTTATCACCCCCAATAAACAAGGTGTAACAGTTGATGACCCAGACACCGTCTTTATGAATGACATCCAAGCTGCAGATAATATAGCGGACATTAACACCAACTCTGAAGACTTTGAGCCCATGCACTCAGCCGTGGTCCTGACTCGTGGAATTCAATATTCATAAAGAAATGTTAAGTACCAGGAGTACTCAGTGTAATATAGAGAAAGAGCCAGGATACAGGGGAGATGCCAGCAGCACTTAAATCAGTAGATATAGCTCCTCTGTACAAGGGGGGGAAGGAAAGCTTTAGCAAAAAAAAAAAAAAAAAAGACTAGTTGCACTAACATCACACAAAAATAAAGTTTTTGAAAGAATGATTGGCAACCAAATTTCTAGTTTTATGGAAAATAATGAAGTACACAACCCAGGACAACATGGATTTAGAGCGGGATGATCCTGTCTGTCACAGTTACTCAACCACTACGACAAAATCACAGAAGCTCTAGGAGAAAAGCAAAATGCAGATGTTGTATACACAGACTTTGCGAAGGTATTTGGCAAATGTGACCATGGAGTGATGGCCCATAAAATGGGGTCAGTGGAAATAAGCAGTAAAATAGGACGGTGGATATTCAATTTCCTGTCGAACAGAACACAAAATAAGTCAACCATATAAAATAGAATCGAAGCGCAGTTAAAAGCTGTGTACCTCAGGGTACAGTCCTTGTACCGCTGCTGTTCCTTATTCTCATATCAGATATAGACAAATACAAGTCACAGCTTCGTATCATCCTATGCAGATGATACAAAAATCAGCATGAAAATTACCTCTGCTGAAGACTTTAAAATACTACAAGCAGATATTAATAAAGTTTTCGACTGGGCAGCAGAAAATAACATGATGTTTAACAGTGTTAATTTTCAGGTACTGAAGTACGGTAAAAATGAGGACCTGAAACATAATACAGGGTACAAAACACAATCAAATCTGCCCATAGTAGGAAAACAGCATTTCAAGGATTTGGGAATAATGATGTCTGACGACCTAAATTTTAGGGAGCATAACGAAGCAAATATTGCGTCAGCCAGAAAAATGATAGGATGGATTACGAGAACTTTCAAATCCAGGGATCCCATCACAATGGTTGTACTCTTCAAGTCACTTGTGCTGTCCCGTCTTGAGTACTGCTCAGTACTCACTTCCCCCTTCAGAGCAGGAGAGATTGCTGAAATAGAGGGAATACAGAGAACATATACGGCACGCATAGACGAGATAAAGCACCTAAATTATTGGGATCGTCTCAAAGCTCTCCAAATGTACTCACTAGAAAGGAGACGAGAGAGATACCAAATAATATATACCTGGAAAATACTGGAGGGACAGGTCCTAAATCTGCTCAGTAAAATATCAACGTACTGGAGTGAACTACATGGAAGAAAATGCAGAATAGAACCAGTGAAGAGCAGAGGTGCCATAGGCACAATCAGAGAACACTGTATAAACATCAGAGGTCCGCGGTTGTTCAACGTCCTCCCAGCGACTATAAGAAATATTGCCGGAACAACCGTGGACATCTTCAAGAGAAAATGATCATTTTCTTCAAGGAGTTCTGGACCAGCCGGGCTGTGATGGGTATGTGGGCCTGCGGGCCGCTCCAAGCAACAGCCTGGTGGACCAAACTCTCACAAGTCAAGCCTGACCTCGGGCCGGGCTTGGGGAGTAGAAGAACTCCCAGAACCCCATCAACCAGGTATCCTAGCAGTCACAGGCAGGTGTGGCCAGACACAGGTGCAGGACACAGGTGTGGCCAGACACAGGTGCAGGACACAGGTGTGGCCAGACACGGGTGCAGGACGCAGGTGTGGCCAGACACGGGTGCAGGACGCAGGTGTGGCCAGACACGGGTGCAGGACGCAGGTGTGGCCAGACACGGGTGCAGGACGCAGGTGTGGCCAGACACGGGTGTAGGACGCAGGTGTGGCCAGACACAGGTGCAGGACACAGGTGTGGCCAGACACGGGTGCAGGACGCAGGTGTGGCCAGACACGGGTGCAGGACGCAGGTGTGGCCAGACACGGGTGCAGGACGCAGGTGTGGCCAGACACGGGTGCAGGACGCAGGTGTGGCCAGACACGGGTGCAGGACGCAGGTGTGGCCAGACACGGGTGTAGGACGCAGGTGTGGCCAGACACAGGTGCAGGACACAGGTGTGGCCAGACACGGGTGCAGGACGCAGGTGTGGCCAGACACGGGTGCAGGACGCAGGTGTGGCCAGACAGGTGTGGCCAGACACGGGTGCAGGACGCAGGTGTGGCCAGACACGGGTGTAGGACGCAGGTGTGGCCAGACACAGGTGCAGGACACAGGTGTGGCCAGACACGGGTGTAGGACGCAGGTGTGGCCAGACACGGGTGCAGGACGCAGGTGTGGCCAGACACGGGTGCAGGACGCAGGTGTGGCCAGACAGGTGTGGCCAGACACAGGTGTAGGTCGTAGCACACCATAAACAAAGCAGCATAAAGTGTTAGATAAGATAATACAATGTGAGAGGTGGGAGGCTGGTGGTGATAACCCATGATAACCCTGGTGGTGATGACCCAAGATAACCCTGGTGGTCATCCTGGCTGGTGGTGATGACCCAAGATAACCCTGGTGGTCATCCAGGCTGGTGGTGATAACCCAAGATAACCCTGGTGGTCATCCTGGCTGGTGGTGATGACCCAAGATAACCCTGGTGGTCATCCAGGCTGGTGGTGATGACCCAAGATAACCCTGGTGGTCATCCAGGCTGGTGGTGATGACCCAAGATAACCCTGGTGGTCATCCTGGCTGGTGGTGATGACCCAAGATAACCCTGGTGGTCATCCAGGCTGGTGGTGATGACCCAAGATAACCCTGGTGGTCATCCAGGCTGGTGGTGATGACCCAAGATAACCCTGGTGGTCATCCAGGCTGGTGGTGATGACCCAAGATAACCCTGGTGGTCATCCAGGCTGGTGGTGATGACCCAAGATAACCCTGGTGGTGATGACCCAAGATAACCCTGGTGGTGATGACCCAAGATAACCCTGGTGGTGATGACCCATGATAACCCTGGTGGTGATGACCCAAGATAACCCTGGTGGTCATCCAGGCTGGTGGTGATGACCCAAGATAACCCTCGTGGTCATCCAGGCTGGGGGGTGATGACCCAAGATAACCCTCGTGGTCATCCAGGCTGGTGGTGATGACCCTAGATAACCCTCGTGGTCATCCAGGCTGGTGGTGATGACCCAAGATAACCCTCGTGGTCATCCAGGCTGGGGGGTGATGACCCAAGATAACCCTCGTGGTCATCCAGGCTGGTGGTGATGACCCAAGATAACCCTCGTGGTCATCCAGGCTGGTGGTGATGACCCAAGATAACCCTCGTGGTCATCCAGGCTGGGGGTGATGACCCAAGATAACCCTAGTGGTGATGACCCTAGATAACCCTTGTTGGTTGCCCCCAACCCCGTGTTCCCTTGGGCTGGACGGTAGAGCGACGGTCTCACTTCATGCAGGTCGGCGTTCAATCCCCGACCGTCCAAGTGGTTGGTC
>NC_091223.1:22685095-22695095 GCF_040958095.1 Procambarus clarkii | reverse complement strand
ACAGTATTGGGCAGCGCCACTCATCCTGTGAGTGGACACACCGCCATAGTGACAGTATTGGGCAGCGCCACTCATCCTGTGAGTAGACACACCGCCATAGTGACAGTACTGGGCAGCGCCACTCATCCTGTGAGTGGACACACCGCCATAGTGACAGTACTGGGCAGCGCCACTCATCCTGTGAGTGGACACACCGCCATAGTGACAGTATTGGGCAGCGTCACTCATCCTGTGAGTGGACACACCGCCATAGTGACAGTACTGGGCAGCGCCACTCATCCTGTGAGTGGACACACCGCCATAGTGACAGTATTGGGCAGCGCTACTCATACTGTGAGTGGACACACCGCCATAGTGACAGTATTGGGCAGCGCCACTCATCCTGTGAGTGGACACACCGCCATAGTGACAGTATTGGGCAGCGCCACTCATCCTGTGAGTGGACACACCGCCATAGTGACAGTATTGGGCAGCGCCACTCATCCTGTGAGTGGACACACCGCCATAGTGACAGTATTGGGCAGCGCCACTCATCCTGTGAGTGGACACACCGCCATAGTGACAGTATTGGGCAGCGCCACTCATCCTGTGAGTGGACACACCGCCATAGTGACAGTATTGGGCAGCGCCACTCATCCTGTGAGTGGACACACCGCCATAGCAGTATGTACAACACTCCCCAATAGGAAGAAAACCCGCTGGGGGTCTTCGTCCTGTTAGGTTAGGTGTTTAGGTTCTGTTGGCGATTATTTGTATTTGTAGTACGTGGGTGATGAAGCATTTACAGCGTTGTGGTTCGAACACCAGTCGTCAGTGAAGCACTTGTTTCGGAAGTGTTCGAACGTCATCAGTTGAGTCGTGTGTAAACCGTTTTTGATTCATAAACGGAGAGTTTGGCGGGTGGATGTCATCACTTTTGGGTCTTTGTTTGGAGGACGTTGGAACACTTCCGGAACAAGTGCTTCACTGACGAATTTTGTTTGACCCACAGTTCTATAAATGCTTCTCCCCCATGTACCACAAATACAAATAATCGCCAACATAACTTAAACACCTAACCTATGCCTAACTTTCCATAGTATTTTAATGTATAATATTTGAGACCAAACCAATGTTTAATACACAGTATGTTAAAATTGATGAATGCGTCTGGGGAGGACGGGCGCTGCTTTAACGAGCCTAGTGCGAGGGCGGGAGCGGAGCACGTGGCGTGGCGCCGGCCGGCGTGGCCCCCAGCCACAATCAGAGAGCGGACGGGTGCCGGCACACCTGTGCTACCTGGCCTCCCTCAGTCACTCCTCCCCGCGCCTCCCCGCCACACTACACCTCCCCGGCGGCACCACCCCTCGCCGCCACCCAGTGTAACACTAGAGGCGGTGTGCGTGTGTACTCCTGACCCAGCACCACGCTGTCATCACTGATGAACCTTTACTGAAGACCAGAGTGGGAGTTTAGGAGGAGCGCCGTGCTGCTGCTGCTGCCCTACACTACCTCAGTGTGCACTGTCTTACCCAGTGACGCCTCCTCCATGCTTACTGCTCCTGCTGCTGCCTTCCTCACCTGCCCTCCCTGGCCTGCCCTCCCTGGCCTGCCCTCCTCCCTCAGTGAGGAGCCCTCTGTGGCCTAAGTGTCCCAGCCCTCGCCCTTGGACGCCATCACCAGCACCATCCACCACAAGGATGGACCACCCTGGCAGACACCCACGTGGCTGGACGTGGTGACCCGGTCAACACTTGGCGAGGGTCACCATGTGTGAGGGGGACAACACTTAGGTGTGACACGGGGTGAGGCAGTGGACCAGGACTGTGAACACCTTCCCCTGGTGTGTAGTGTGGGGTGGACCAGGACTGTGAACACCTTCCCCCTGGTGTGTAGTGTGGGGTGGACCAGGACTGTGAACACCTTCCCCTGGTGTGTAGTGTGAGGTGGACCAGGACTGTGAACACCTTCCCCTGGTGTGTAGTGTGGGGTGGACCAGGACTGTGAACACCTTCCCCTGGTGTGTAGTGTGGGGTGGACCAGGACTGTGAACACCTTCCCCTGGTGTGTAGTGTGAGGTGGACCAGGACTGTGAACACCTTCCCCTGGTGTGTAGTGTGAGGTGGACCAGGACTGTGAACACCTTCCCCTGGTGTGTAGTGTGAGGTGGACCAGGACTGTGAAGACCTTCCCCTGGTGTGTAGTGTGGGGTGGACCAGGACTGTGAACACCTTCCCCTGGTGTGTAGTGTGGGGTGGACCAGGACTGTGAACACCTTCCCCTGGTGTGTAGTGTGAGGTGGACCAGGACTGTGAACACCTTCCCCTGGTGTCTAGTGTGAGGTGGACCAGGACTGTGAAGACCTTCCCCTGGTGTGTAGTGTGGGGTGGACCAGGACTGTGAAGACCTTCCCCTGGTGTGTAGTGTGGGGTGGACCAGGACTGTGAACACCTTCCCCTGGTGTGTAGTGTGGGGTGGACCAGGACTGTGAACACCTTCCCCTGGTGTGTAGTGTGGGGTGGACCAGGACTGTGAACACCTTCCCCTGGTGTGTAGTGTGGGGTGGACCAGGACTGTGAACACCTTCCCCTGGTGTGTAGTGTGGGGTGGACCAGGACTGTGAACACCTTCCCCTGGTGTGTAGTGTGGGGTGGACCAGGACTGTGAACACCTTCCCCTGGTGTGTAGTGTGGGGTGGACCAGGACTGTGAACACCTTCCCCTGGTGTGTAGTGTGAGGTGGACCAGGACTGTGAAGACCTTCCCCTGGTGTGTAGTGTGGGGTGGACCAGGACTGTGATCACCTTCCCCTGGTGTGCAGTGTGCCAACACGCACAGGCAGCAAGACCATACTTGCTGCGTCTTCTCTTGTTTCTTGGCAACTGCGCTTTGTTGTGGAGTTTCTTGTCAACATTGCTTACTGTAAAACATTCTAAGAGCAAAGATTGGCGATATTGTTGAAAGTTCTCCAGTGATTGTTGAGAGCTTCCTGACCTTAGTGGCTGTGTCTTATCTCCCTGGCTCTATATCACTGCTGTCTCTTCACTTCTCACAAGGAAGGCACAATGTTTCTTAGTGCTGGAAGAAAGTCGTAGAACGTAAGTCTTTTAAATATTACCAACCGAAAGTAAATTATGTAGAGACTTTGAAAAAGGCAACTTGGCTGGTGAATACGATTATAGAACACTTAGCAATAATAAGACTATTGAGAGAAACTTGTCGTGTGCACTTGTGAGAAGCGTAAAGTGTTGTGAGAGATAAGACACTCTCAGGAAGAGGATTACCAGTGGTAATAGATAACGAGACAAATTACATACAATATCTTCAGTGTTGTATAACACATTGGCACGAAGTTATCACGTTTGTTTTAAGTGTGATAACCTCCAAAGTTACGGTTGGTCGTCAAGCTCCAAACGTGACCTCTCCCCGCCACTTGTGCTCCACTCCACTCAAGGCTTCGTCAATATAAACCTCACCTTACTAAGCAATGTTGAGTGCAACACACGCAACGACATCGTTGAAAAGTTGAACAAGTTTCACCCAAACGTTCACCTACTCCGCAAAAGCTGTTTTTATTATTATTATTGTGTGTGTCGGTGAGCCCCGGATATTTGGTGGTGGTTGACGTTGTCGTTGAAGTAAAGGCGGGAACTCTCAGACGTGGCTGTGACCTCTAGCAGCAATGTGTTGAGGCCAGAATGTGTTCGTCTGTGATCCTTAACATGTTCATGGAGGAGGAGGAAGACAAGGTCTCTCCGGAAGCCTCACCACAGACCCACGAGTCTGTCATGGAGATCTCCGACTCCTACTTGAATACTCCAGAGTCGTTCCTGGAGACTGGGCGCTCTAGGGTGGAGGGGTGTTACCCTCTCGTGGAGTGGCAGTGCACGCCTTCCCTGACCACCTCTCCTGCCACCACCTACCCTGCCACCACCCCTGCGCTACCTCTCTTCTCCCATCTCTTGTCAGGTATAGTACACACACACGCTTATCTTTCCCGCTTGACTTTAGCAGCTTGTGTGGTAATATCGTAGAGGACTGTTAAGACTCAGTGTAAGATATATCTGTTTACATTTACCGTTGTGTTGGGACCCGGTACTCACCAGATTGTGCTTGCCAGGGCTTGAGCTGCGGTTCTTTCGTCCCTCTTCTCGACCATCCGTTAACTGTTGTACAAATTGCTGAGTCGATTGGGCTTTATCATATGGGCATTTGCAAGTGTGAATGGAGTCTGCCTTCCTCCACATTGTAGGTAGTGGTGTGGTAGAGGCTGTGTGCATTAGTTAACTACACTCACACTGGAAATGTGTTTTCTGATGTTTGTGTACTGGGTTTCCACCAGAGTCCCCTTGTACATGTGCCCCCTGTCTTAATGTGTTAATCTACCCATGACAATTTAACTTTTTTCATATTTACATTTTTTGAGTCAATGTATTTGTATATACTTTTCTTCCAACTTCACAGTCCATTATAATGTATCTGAATTGCTAACAATACCAATACCATCTATCAGGTACTCCACCAGCCCATCTATCAGGTACTCCACCAGCCCATCTATCAGGTACCCCACCAGCCCATCTATCAGGTACCCACCAGCCCATCTATCAGTTACCCACCAGCCCATCTATCAGTTACCCACCAGCCCATCTATCTGGTTCTCCACCAGCCCATCTATCTGGCGCCCCACCAGCCTTGGTTAGGGTAGTGTTGCCACTAGGCTGTTGAAGCCAAGTACGAAGCTTTCGGGTGTTGTAGGAGAGGCCTCGTCTGACCTTCTCAGCACAGGAAGGAGGTCTGGCGGCAGGTACTGCCAACGGCCGCAGATGCAAGCAGGAAAGTGATATCACAAACGATGGGCTCCAAAGTCTGGTTATCGCTGGCCACGACTGAGCAACAGGCGCTGAAATACAAGTCTGGCATCCAGAAAAGTCTGGAACTCGCTGAAAGATTTGCACAAGATATTTACAATGCCAATAAAACAGGATGAATTCCATCTCTTCCCGAAATCACGAGAAGCAGAAGAGGCAACAGAGTAAGACAAAGTTCATTACTGCTACTTGGTTATCACCTGTTATCTTAGTTATCACCTGTTATATCCCTCTTACTTCTACCAGCTCTACCTTCGTACTTCAGAGACAGATGTGGGGGCCCACTTTGCTAGAGGTGGCAGCTCTGTGTATTAATGAAAATATTGTACTGTTCCCAAGACCAGCAAACGGTCGACTCTTAAGGCAAGCATCAGGACCACTGTTAATCAGTGGTAAAACTCTGCGAGCTTCAGTTATTAATTTTATTAGCAATAACTTGCTAGAGAGATGAGCGAGGCTTCAGAAATGGTCGTTCTGTTGCTTATCTTCTGTGGAACATATCAGCTGTGGGATAATATTCTGGGTGACTATGTAATCAGCTCTGTTGCACACTAACAGCTCCATTCAGAGCCGGAGAAATTGCTGACCTGGAGAGTGTGCAAAGATCCTTTACCGCTTGCATCCTTTCTATACTATCTAAATTATTGGGACCGATTATAAGTTCTAAATGTGTGTTCTCTAGAGCGTAGGCGGGAGAGATGCCTAATAATCTACACGTGGAAGATATTAGAGGAACTGGTCCCAAATCTGAACACAGATTACACCACACGAGACCAGACGGCATGGCAGGATGTGCAGAATACCCCCGTTGTAGAGCAGAGGTGCAACAGGTACTCTGAGAGAGAACTCTATCAACATCAGAGGCTCGAGACTGTTCAACACAACCGCTACACATAAGGGGCATAACTGGCCAGCCTCTCAGTGTTTAAGAGAGAACTCTACAAACACCTCCAAAGAATAATTGATCAATCAGGCTGTGATTCATAGGTCGAGCATAGCTTTGAGCAGCCACTTCCAATAGCCTGGTTGAACAGACGACCAACCAGGAGGCCTGGTCGGAGACCGGGCCGCGGGATTTTTTGATCCCCGGAACCTCCAAGGTAGACACAGAATAGATAAATGGTCTCGACAACCTTATTGTGGTTGCTCTCAATACTGTACTGTTAAGGGAAGCACTCGTGGACACCTTCAAGACAATTCTAGACTGTTTTCTTCAAGGAGTGCTGGACCAACCGGGCTGTGGTGGGTATGTGGGCCTGCGGGCCGCTCCAAGCAACAGCCTGGTGGACCAAACTCTCACAAGTCAAGCTTGGCCTTGGGGAGTAGAAGAACTCCCAGAACCCCATCAACCAGGTATCATTAGTCTAGTTAGATCATTAGACGCGGCACAGTCTTACTCGCAGTGTACCGGGTACTTCAGTATGCTGCTGGCTGGGTACCGGAGAGCACGTGCTGGGTTGGGTACCAGAGAGCGTGCGTGGCTGGGTACCGGAGAGCACACGCTGGGCTGGGTACCAGAGTGCGTGGGCCTGGGTACCGGAGCGCGCGCCCGGGGGCCTGGGTACCGGAGCGCGCGCCCGGGGGCCTGGGTACCGGAGCGCGCGCCCGGGGGCCTGGGTACCGGAGCGCGCGCCCGGGGGCCTGGGTACCGGAGCGCGCGCCCGGGGGCCTGGGTACCGGAGCGCGCGCCCGGGGGCCTGGGTACCGGAGCGCGCGCCCGGGGGCCTGGGTACCGGAGCGCGCGCCCGGGGGCCTGGGTACCGGAGCGCGCGCCCGGGGGCCTGGGTACCGGAGCGCGCGCCCGGGGGCCTGGGTACCGGAGCGCGCGCCCGGGGGCCTGGGTACCGGAGCGCGCGCCCGGGGGCCTGGGTACCGGAGCGCGCGCCCGGGGGCCTGGGTACCGGAGCGCGCGCCCGGGGGCCTGGGTACCGGAGCGCGCGCCCGGGGGCCTGGGTACCGGAGCGCGCGCCCGGGGGCCTGGGTACCGGAGCGCGCGCCCGGGGGCCTGGGTACCGGAGCGCGCGCCCGGGGGCCTGGGTACCGGAGCGCGCGCCCGGGGGCCTGGGTACCGGAGCGCGCGCCCGGGGGCCTGGGTACCGGAGCGCGCGCCCGGGGGCCTGGGTACCGGAGCGCGCGCCCGGGGGCCTGGGTACCGGAGCGCGCGCCCGGGGGCCTGGGTACCGGAGCGCGCGCCCGGGGGCCTGGGTACCGGAGCGCGCGCCCGGGGGCCTGGGTACCGGAGCGCGCGCCCGGGGGCCTGGGTACCGGAGCGCGCGCCCGGGGGCCTGGGTACCGGAGCGCGCGCCCGGGGGCCTGGGTACCGGAGCGCGCGCCCGGGGGCCTGGGTACCGGAGCGCGCGCCCGGGGGCCTGGGTACCGGAGCGCGGGCCTGGGTACCGGAGCGCGGGCCTGGGTACCGGAGCGCGGGCCTGGGTACCGGAGCGCGGGCCTGGGTACCGGAGCGCGGGCCTGGGTACCGGAGCGCGGGCCTGGGTACCGGAGCGGGGGCCTGGGTACCGGAGCGGGGGCCTGGGTACCGGAGCGGGGGCCTGGGTACCGGAGCGGGGGCCTGGGTACCGGAGCGGGGGCCTGGGTACCGGAGCGGGGGCCTGGGTACCGGAGCGGGGGCCTGGGTACCGGAGCGGGGGCCTGGGTACCGGAGCGGGGGCCTGGGTACCGGAGCGGGGGCCTGGGTACCGGAGCGGGGGCCTGGGCACCGGAGCGCGCGCCCGGGGGCTGGGTACGAGAGCGCTAGGCTAGAGGTGTGGTGTAGAGCGTGGCCCTGGGGATGGTTGGGGTACCAACAGTAGCGACGGTAGCAACGCTGGCAAGGTGGTGGACTGAACCAGGAGGAACCAGGCGCGCGATCCATACTTATAGAACATTTAGCGCCGTGTGTGTGTGTGTGTGTGTGTGTGTGTGTGTGTGTGTGTGTGTGTGTGTGTGTGTGTGTGTGTGTGTGTGTGTGTGAGCTTGTGCGCGCTCTGCTCCTCAAAGTGTACTCGTCTAGTTGTTCTTGTGGGATGGAGCTTCTGCTCTTGGGCCCCGCCTTTACCGTTGTCTGTCATCTAATGCAATTATACCAGACTCTCTAGATTATTGGAATATCTACATTAAAGTTATCTACAATTTGTACATTCAAGTTACCTACAATATGTACATTAAAGTTACCTACAATATGTACATTAAAGTTACCTACAATATGTACATTAAAGTTACCTACAATATGTACATTAAAGCTACCTACAATATGTAGAAATAGCTTACATATGTTGGCTTACATTCCTTATGGGTGAGCTGCCTGTGTGTGACCTCCCTCCGTGACCTCTCAATATGTACACGTGTCTTGTCCTTGTCTTCACCATCTTGTACATCATTATCGACACTCAAGGCTCTCAGAACTGTAGTGGGGTACAGCCCTAAATACGCTGTTAATATTAGAATAGCAAGAATGATGTTCTTAGCATATATTCGGTCTCTGATAGCCTATCATGCACCCGCTTTAGCCATGCAGAATGGCAAAACTATTGATAGACTGGAAAAAATGCAAATTGAAGCACTCAGAATTATACTTGGCTGTCCTATAACTACCAAAGTTCTCAACATGTGGAAATAATTATATATACTTAGAATTCCAGATTTATTTGATTGATTTATTTAGCATTCCATTTATTTGAAATAAATCTTATGATGGGACTAAAGCTTCTGCGTGATAATAAAAACAACATTGTGTCAGTTGAACTGTTAGAACACATACGAAATGGAACCAGCGAGTCTAAATGGATTCAAAGAACAGCCACTCATATTAAAATGATGGGACTGCACGATGTATATACAGATGAAAGAGTACAGCACTTCCTTCCACCCTGGCAGATAGTACCTTTTGACATCCTGACCCCTGCATACCCCACCAAGAAACTAATCACAAACAACCCTCATGCTCAGCTTGCTGCTAAATTAAGCACCATAGAACACATTCACAATATACAAACTGAAAACCACATAGCACAGACCTTATACACTGACGGATCACTCAATACAGCTACAGGGAGGGCAGGAAGTGCTGTTATTGCTCATCAGCCCGATGGCAGCACAATTCAAAGGAATATAAGAATTAGTAACTGGGCATCCACAATGCAAGCCGAGTTGGTAGCAAAACTGATAGCATTCGAACTTATTAACACTGAAGTAGACAGCTTAATTATTTCTGACTCTCTTTCCTCACTACGAGCAATAAACAGTTTGCAATCAAGTAATAACGTGCTTGTCTCAGAAGCTAGACGTAGATATATAAGAATACTTAGCAAGAGGGTAAATATAAAAATGTTGTGGATTCCTTCTCACATTGACCTGCAGGAACATGACAAAGTTGACGCCCTTGCTAAGGCTGTAGTAAATAAAGACAGTATTGAACGGAATCTTGAGTTATCAAATAGGTCCCTTAAAAGTGTCATTAGACGAGAACTCCTGCTAGGTCCATTGTTTATCACAATTAAATGTGTGAAGTAAAACATGTGTATGGGGCAAGTAACAAAGTCAGTAGACTAACAGATGTTGTCACAGCTCGTATAAAACTTGGCTACAAGTATCTCTGGCAGTTCGGCTTGTATAGGGATCTAGATGAAGTAAAGTGTAAAGTGTGTGGACAAAGACAGGGACACACACTCGAACACTATATCTTGGATTGTAGTAAAATTGAGCCATTTAGAGATAAATCTAAGCTCACTCTGTATGATATGGCAACCTATCTTATTACCATGGATAAATTACCTGAAATCCTTGCACTGTATCCATATTTCGCTTCCAGTAGATGAACGACATATGAGATTCAGAAACAAGTAGTGTATTGTGAGGACTAATAATAAACAACAGCTCCCCTATGACTCTGTAATATCTCCATTGGTCAAACTATTATGTCTTAGCGATAAGACCTACCATTAATGTATGATGACTTACTGTAAATATATAGCTCTTGAAATATAACATTCTCTATAACTAGCTGACATTGTAACTACAAGGTATGAAGGATAGATGAAATTGTTTATGTAATAATCTAAGATGAGGTCTGATAAAGACCTTTTGTGCCCTCTGTAATGCTTTTTGCGCTACCGCTCACAGGATGAGTATGGGGTGCACAATAAACTAGCCGCCTCC